>NW_004797777.1:108636-134772 GCF_000002075.1 Aplysia californica | reverse complement strand
CCCCCCCTTTAGGCCTTTTCCAGGTGTAAGATTATATTTGAACAACCCCTTTAGGGGTTTTCTGGATGAATCGATCCATGTCTAGATCTAGCATCCTGGCCTAAGACTAAGTCTTTCACAAATTTTTATACTAGATCTATCTACCTGGTGCTACGGAACCAAGCAAGCTAAGTAATCAGACGATCGTGTTTACGATTGAGTTTATTCTATAGACATCTAGATCTACAGCCTAGATTTAGCTAGAACTAGAAGAAGTAGAAGATGATTCAGTCCAAACAGGACGATTCTTACTACCTTTTCCCAGCCCATCACCATCATATTCACAGTCTTTCTCACCCTGCACCAGGGTATAGGCCACCAACAAACACCTTCCACCTTTCCCTATCCTGGGCTAGCCTTTAGTTAGATGCAATTCCATGTTTTCCCACTTTTCTGTACATCCATTTCAATCATCCTTTTTTTCCCTTTGTATTAGTATTATGCAACACGTGTTTGTGGGGGGGTGGTAGGTCCTACTTCGGTACTTTTTCCTCTGTTTTTTCTGTCTGTCTTACTTTTTTCCCAGCACTAAATAACCATTATTGTGTCGATGTGCTTCTCTTTACTCAAACAAACAAAACTGATGCAAGAGAGGGACATTCTGTGGTGCAGCAAGTACCGTATACGTTTTGTCATTGCATGTTGTAGACATGAGTTCAGTTTCAATATGGAGCAAAAATTTTATCAAGTATAGTTTTTTTCAGTAAGGTTTTACGGTGCTCGCAACTGCATAAAGTCATATGAGCGCCAAGGGGTGGATGTCAACAGAGAAGTCCAAACGGGGAATCAGGCTTACTCTGCTCACCTCTCAAGCCTCAACAGCACAAAGTCTGATTCGACTATCAAGGCACCCCGGAAATAGCAGTTCACAAGAGAGTGACAAACAATATACAAAAGAAGTAGAGGTAAAATGACAATAGTAAGGATGATGTTTAGTTTTTTTAGTAGAGGTTTTTCGGCACTCGCAACTGCATAAGGTCATATGAGCGCCAGAAGATTAGAGGTGTTACAAGAGAGTAACAAACATAAAAAAGAATAGAGGAGATAAGGACGATAGATGTTTAATAGGAAAGAAGAAGCAAACCACACCAGAGCACCCGCCAACCACCCACATAGTAAGGATGAGGAAAGAAAAAGCAGCAGTTCCCCCTATGTTGTTCCGGCATAGTATGAGCATGACATTGATAAATCAGCCCATTTACAATTCTACTGAGCATAAGAACATGTTAATATCCCGCCTTTGGGAATGGCCTAAAGACACTTCAGTCAGTGGCACTGCCCTGGGGGGTGTGTTGTAAGTACATAGATGCTTTGTCATTGCACGCAAAAGACAAGAGTTCAATCCTCAAGTGGGGCAAAATTTTTATCAAGTTTAGTATGACTGTTCTCTAGCAGCCAAACGTGCAGCCTGACAACGCATGAAAATTTTCATTTCTCAAATGTGATAGTAAGTTACTCAGTAAGTCACAGAAGACACCTACGTCCCATCGGAACAATAACAACATCCAAATCTTAATCTGAGTGAGTATCCAAATTAACAAAATCACTCTGGCAACTCTTTTTCTTGCTGGATTTTGAAGATCATTTGCGCACTTCTATAAGGATCGCATTCTAAGCCTGTGTATTTTTAATCACAAAAAGAACAGTTCAGTTTTAGTACGAGTTATAGGGCACTTACAACACAATAAGTATAAGGTCACAAAAGTGCCGAAGATTAGAGGTGTTACAAGAGAGTAACAAACCCAAAAACGAAGGAGGAGAGATCAGGATGATAGATGTTTGATAGGAAAGAAGAAGCAAACCACACCAGAGCACCCGCCGACAACTCACTTAAAAGGACAGACAACAGCTAAATATGTAATTGTAATAGGCCTACCTCCTCAAACAAGGAAATAAAATTTAAAAAACAACAAAGAGAGACAGATGAGATAATGGCCACTTCTTTAATTAATTCTTTCACGTCATTCATAGCCCACACAAGCACCCTCATTACCTAGGAAAAAAAAAAAAAGAAAAATTTAAAACAGTCTCCTCCACTCATCAATATCTTAACACAAATCAACTATTCTCACATTTGCAATGATAATTGACCATTTATAACATATCCAACATTTTGCACGACACAAACAGAAAAACAAGATACGAGTGGAACTGAACAAATTCATGATATCGTCAGCCACTCTACAGAATCAACAGACAATTACCAGTAGGCCCTAGACTGGCCTTTGCTTACACACCAAATTCTGTGGGGGGACAATCTGATTTTCTTTGATTTAGCTGTTTCTAATTTTTTAAAACCTTGGCAACCCAAGGAATAAGCTTTAAAAATTCAGAGAGGTTCATCAAGCATTCAGCTATCATACATAGAGTGACTTCTTTTGGTATTTACTTCAGTGCAGTGCGTCCATTTGTTGGTTAATTATGTTTAGTGTGCCTGTTTGTGTCAGCGACTAAAGTCGCCAGCGGTAGTGAGTGACTGAAGTTGCCAACGGTACCGTAAGAGTTAAAGAAGTTGCTAATTGTGACATTTTACAGCAAAATTTACCGTCAGTTTTAAAATTTCAGAGTTCATTAACGAGGCCGCTATCTTAACAAGCACGAGTGTTGATTGTTATGAGTCCCTCTGATCCATATTCCATCACCAGACGTTATTCTTGATCCATAAACATTCTTCATTCTTTTTCTTTCACCTTCCCCTCCGCTATCCACTGCTTTTTCTTCATCTGCTTCAAGTTTCTCAGAAATTTCTCCAGTTCTGTCAGACTTTCCTCGGAAGTTTTCCCTCCCACTTCGTCAGTCTCCAGCCCCACACTCGCGTCGTCCGCCCACCGTGAGTGGCCCCCCGACTCACCCACCCCTGGCATCCGATCCCACCGGGAGGCCGGAGTGACCTTGAGAGCCGACTTAAGCGGGACTTTCTCCCTCCAGTTTTCGTTTTCAACATCGTCCCAGTCGTCAGTTTGTTCCCGAGACGCCTCTCGTAGATCAGCTGTAGCAAACAGTTTGTTGTCTCCCCTTGTCCCCACGACAAAGGTGACCTCCGTCTCTTCTTCCTGCACACCAGTCTCGTCCTCGCGGTCTGCGACTGGTGGGTCAGCCACCTCAGGCCCTCCACTTCCTGTCCTACCGCTCGGCTCCGCAGACTTTTGATGATCGGCGGCCTTGACCGACTTGTCAGCTACCGCAGAAATCTTTTCAGCCTTCTTCTTATCGGAGCTTTTGCTGCGGCCATCTTTGCTCCGCCTAGAACGAGGTGAGCCTCTTGGCTTCAAACTGTCACTCACAGACGAAGGCGAAGAATTTCGACGATGTCTGGAGCGTGACCTTTTCTCTCTATGAGAGCGTGACCTCTTGGGCGATCGCGACCGTGACTTCTTGGGTGACCGCGACCTCCTGTTAAATTCAAACCTGCCCCTGGCCCCGTAGCCATGGAAGAAACCTCTCCCCCGCCCCCTGCCGTACCCTCTCCCGCGAGCCCGCGACCTCCACGCCTCTCTCTCCCTCTCCCTCTCACTCATCTCCTCCCTCAGCCCCTCAATAGCTTCCTGGTAAGACTCGCGGTCCATGGCGTGGGCGAAGTATTTGTTGCCGTGCTTGTCTTCGTGCCAGCCCACCGCTAGCTCCTCCCACTTCCTGGCGTAGTACATGTTGCCCTTCATGTCCTTGCACCAACCGCTCTGAGTCTCTATGAAAACCTCAGGGTGATTATCTTCCTCCTCCTCCTCACTCTCTCCTTTTCCCTCATTCTCTCCTTTCTCCTCACCCTCTTGCTTACCCTCGCTTTCTCCGATCCTGTCTCTCTCTTGCTCCTCCTCACTCTCTCCTTTCTTCTCCGATTTATCCCCCCCGAGATCGCGTACATCTACGGAATTCTGGCCACTAGCCCTCCTCTTAGAATCCCAGCGGCTCGCCTTCTGCGCTTCTTGGGCGGCTGCTGCCAATGTATCGCTCGATTCTCCGTCAGTCGCTGTTTCTGGCACATCTGTTGCCCCTTGTTCGTGCCCGACAGCTTCTTGCTGACCTTGAGAGGCCAACGCGACCTCCTTCAACCTCGCTTCCTCCTCTCTCAGCCTCTGTTGCACCCTTCTCTCTATCTCTTTCTCTAGATCGACTTCGTCTAACCACTGACTTTTTCTACCTTTTTCACCCCCCTCACTGGCGTCATCCGAACCTTTCCTTCCTTTCCCGTCTCCTCTGTCATCATCAGGCATCCCTCGTGACTTGGACGCTTCTATTTTTAACTTTTTCTTATCATTTTCACCATTCTTTTTCTTCTTCTTCTCCTCCTCATCATCACCAGCGTCACTGCTATCTCTCCTCCTTCTTTTCTTGTCTTTATCTCTGCTCTTCCTCCTCTTCTTCTTCTTTCTGTCCGTTCTCCTCGTCTTCCCGTCTGACTCCTCCTCCTCCCCTCTCCTGTCCTTAGAGGCCCTCTTGCTCTCTCCTCCCTTAAAGTTCTCCGATCCGTCTTGTGCTGTGTCGGGCTTCGTCTCCGCGTACTTCTGTCTCAGCCTCTCCTTCTCCTCCCTCTTCTTCCTCTCCAGAACTGCCAACTCGTTCGAAGAAAGCATCGGACGATTCAAGTTCGGATCATCCATAACGGGCTTCCGGATAATCCGCGGCCCAGCTCCGCCCGTTCCCAATTTACCGCTTCCTCCCCCCTCCTCATCCACTTCCTGTCGTCTCCTCGAGGGTTTGACCTCGTCCTCAACGGCAGACGTCCCCCCGCCAGACACACCGACTTCCTCCATCTGCTGCCTTGAGTCAACAACAAACTTCTGGCTAGCAGAAGACTCTCGCGACCTCTCTCTCTGCTGCCTCCACTCAACAGCAAATTTCTGGCTAGCAGAAGACTCTCGCGACCTCTCTCTCTCTTCCTGAAACCTTCGCCCACTTTCTTCCCTCGGACCACCGTACGCGTAACCATCCTCCAACTTCCTACTGCTCAACGACGACCCATCTCTCTCTTCTCGGCCCTGATCTTTGACCTTCTCCCTCTCCCGCTGACCTCCGTCCGGGTTCTTGGAGGTCGCGTACTGACCTTCCAGCCTGACCCTGTCTTCAGCTAGGTCGCTGGGCTCTCTGTCTCCTGACCTACCCTTGTGGATGGAGGTCCACGCATCCTTCAGACTCCTCCTCTCCTCCCTCCCCGGACCCCCCTCCCTCCCCACCCTCTCCTCTCGTCCACTCCTCTCCTCCCTCCCTGCCCTCTCCTCCTTCCCAGCCTTCTCCTCCCTCCCACCCCAAAGTTCCTCACCCCTCACCCTCTTCCCCTCCTCCCCCACATCCTGCGACCTCCTCTGTTGATCAGCGCGAATTCCTTCTCTCCTTTCATCTAGATTTAAAGAAACGGTGGCTTCATATTTCTCCTGTCTCTCTCTCCACCTCAAGAACTGTTCCTGCGACATTTGCCTGTCGACTAGCCCTTGTGAGAAGGAAGGTCTAGAGTCGGCCTCAACAAAGACGCTTTTGTCTCTCCCCGTCTCCGAGCCATCTATCCCTCTCGGCGATTCCTCAAACGTTTTCGGTCGGCCGGGCCTATCCTGAAGCCTCCCCATCCTTCCCCTACCATACCCCCCTCGGCTCGGGAACTGATGATCGAATCTGTTCGCAGCCACAGACGACACAGGAGGGGGTGGTGGTGACCTTGAGAGGCGACCTCTATCCCTGTCGCGGGGGACGACTCTCTCTCTACCCGGCGACCTATAACCCCCGCGACCCGACCACAAGCCTCCACCGCGCCTCCCTCCCCTCCTGCCCCCCCACTCGTTGTAGACTCTCTCTCTCCACCCTGGGTCGCCTTCCCTCCTCTCTCCTCTCCACGAGTCGCCGTAGTCTTGTCGGAACGACAGCGGTGGTGCGGCGGGGGATCGAGACAGCGATCGGGACCTGTAGCGAGGGCGGGGGCTGGAGTACGGTGAGCGGGACCCAACCGAGTCTCGGCTGTCGGAACGAGATCGTCTCGCGGGCGGGGGACTCGGCTTTTCCTTGTGTCGGATAAACGACTCCCACGCCGAGAGAATGTCCTGCGAGTCTTTGTCCTTGGACGGCCGGACGTTGCCCAGGTACATGTCCAGTTCCTTGAGGCCGGTGCCCTCACGGGGAGACTTGGACCGACTCCGCCTCGCTCTCGCCCCCAGCAACGGCCTCTGGGGAGACCTAGACGGCGACCTCTTGGCAGATCGTGACCTTGGCCTCTGCGGAGATCTGGACGGTGACCTCTTGCCAGATCTTGACCTCGACCTAGACGGCGACCTTTTGGCAGATCTTGACCTGGCCATTGACCTCTGCGGGGATCTAGACAACGACCTCTTGGCCGATCGTGACCTTGACCCCTGCGGAGACCTCGTCCGCGACCTCCGTTGTCCCGTGGCGAGCGACGAGGAGACTCCGCGAAAAGTGTGTTGTGGCGGGCGGGCGTTGTCCTCGTAAAACTTGCGCCTCTCCGTCATGAGCAGCTGTGCCGTGCGGTGCTGGGGCGATCGTTTCACGGGCGGCGGCCGCTCGTCAGCGTTCTCGGGGCTGCCCAGGCCGGGGATCCGCGTGGTGGTGCTGAAGTAGTCGCGCGAGGACACGGGCAGGAAAGACGTCGTCACTTTCGGCTCGATCTCGAAGCTGAACCCCTCCGTCTCGGCTCCGCCTTCAGTCTTCACCATTAGCGAGTCTAACGGTGGTGAAAAAACACGAGGATCAAATAATTTAATAGCTACTTTTCATAAATTTAGTGCAAGAATACAATCACCTAAAGGATTAATAAATTTTTTATTTTTATTAATTCACTGAAAAAATATAATTATCTAAAAGATTGTTTACTTTTTAATTTTAATCAATTCAGCGTCAAAATATAACTTGAATTATCTAAAAGATTGCTTACTTTTTAATATCCTTCAGTTCAGTGCAAAAATATATCTATAATTATCCAGATGATTGTTAACTTTTTTAATTTTCATCAATTCAGTACAAAAATATAACTCTAAAATTGTCTAAAAGATGGTTTACTTTTTATTTTCATTAATTCACTGAAAAACTATAATTATCCAAAGGATTGTTAACTTCTTAATTTCCATCAATTCAGTGCAATTATATTAAGAATTCTTTACTTTGTAATCTTTTACATACAATTAGAGCAATGTCCAAAGTAGGTCACAGATTAAACAAAAGGGGGGGGGGGAATAGGTTGGGATAGCTGAATGGCAAATAGATTTTTAAAAACAGGAATCAGAGGTGTTACAATTGCATTTTCGTAAAATTGAAAAAGACATCGTAACGATTCCGCCATTTTTCTGATGGCGGGAAGCCGTGCTCACCTTTGGTTCGGCGATCCTCGACAGGCGACTTCTCTCTCGTCAGAGTTCTCTCCCCATGTTCTTCCTTCACGTCAGGTTTCCGCGGCGGGGGCGATGTTGTCACGCTGCGACGTCTTCTCTTGCCCTTCTTTCTGGACGAGCGGTCGGAATCTCCAGACACTTTCCTGGATTTCCTGAGAGAACGATGTGAGAGGCTGTACTGCTGTAAACTGATAAAACTCCTCTTTTTTTTCTTCACAGCAGTGTCGACAAAAAGAGATTTTTTTGCCAGTGTAACTATTGGAAATAGAGTGCTTCCGAAATTTGATTTCTAGACTTTCCAGTTCACTTTGATTTTTTCACTCAAGCAGGGTAACTGATCAGGCTTTCGATTTAGCAAATACAAATGCTGGCGCCAAAATGAAAAAAAAGGCATTTTGTCAGCTTACGGCAGTGTAGTGACCTCATACAGTCATTGGAAAGAAGAGCTCTCTCCTTATACTTAAATGATATTAATAATAATAATAATAATTATAATAATGCAGAACAGTGATGGCTATTATTACTATTATAAAAACAGATAAGGGTATTGCTCGTCTAAAAATACGGTTCTTGCCTCTCATAAAAAGATGTAGCTGGTTCCATTCCTAGTTTGCACATGCATGGTTAGTGGAGAATTTAAAACATTTTCTCGGGCTTTTGAAATATGTTGTGTATATTAATATACCAACCCACGAACTGTTGAAGTATGCTGTGTATACCAACCTACAAAATTGTGGTGGCCTAACAGGGATCAAATCCCTACAAAATCAAAGTACAACAGACGGTGGTCGGCAGCTGCTCTGGAGTGGTTTGCTCCTTTTTTCCTATCCAACGTCTTTCATCTTTATCTCCCCTCCTTTTTTGTGTATGTTACTCTCTTGCAGCACCTCTAATCTTCAGCCCTTATTTGACCTTATTGTGTTGCAAGTGCCGTCAATCTCTAACTAAAACAAATCACAACAACAACAGCAGCAGCGATGTGGAAAGTTTCGAACCTTCTGTGCCGTCTGTCAGATCCGGAGGACGACGATGACCTTGAGCGCCTGTGCTGCGGTTTCCTCAGCCCGGAATGCCCCGAGTCGGATGAACTACTACTGCTGCTCCAGCGTTTCTTTGTCTTCTTCTTGGCACTGGATGGAGAGAAAAAAGTAAAGTAAAAGAGAACTCCAGTTAGTATTTGAGAGAGAAAGAGTAAAGTAAAAGAGAACTCCTGTTAGTATTTGAGAGAGAAAGAGTAAAGTAAAAGAGAACTCCTGTTAGTATTTGAGAGAGAAAGAGTAAAGTAAAAGAGAACTCCTGTTAGTATTTGAGAGAGAAAGAGTAAGCCACTTTGACGAAAAGAAATATTCCAACGTAAAAGGCAAGAATGAACTCCATTTTTTTTAAATGCACAATCTAAACAAGTCTTTCTGGTTATGCATCTTTGACTATATTTCTGTCTCACTGAGTGCAATACATGTATTCCCTTTGGAACTTTGTAGCCAGCATACTTCAGCCTTGTATATGAACATCTGGTATCATAAATCAAAGGCTTGCGGTTTCATCTTTTTAGCGGGAAAAATATATAATCACCCCAGGCTGTATTATGTTAAGAGAGATAGGTTAAAAACTACCGTTTAGTTATATAGTAAGGTTTTACGGCGCTCGCAACTGCAAAAGGTCATATGAGCGCCAAGGGGTGAATGTCAACCGAGAAGTCCATAGAGGGAATCAGACTTACTCTGCTCACCTCTCTAGCCTCAACAGCACAAAGTCTGCTTCGACTATCAAGGCACCCTGGAAATAGCAGTTCACAAGAGAGTGACAAACATACAAAAGAAGTAGATGAAACATGACGATAGTAAGGATGAGGAAAGAAAAAGCAGCAGTTCCCCCTATGTTATTCTGGCACAGTTATGAGCATGACATTGATAAATCAGCCCATTTACAATTCTACTGTGCATAAGAACATGTTAATATCCCCCCTTTGGGAATGGTCTAAAGACACTTCAGTCAGTGGCACTGCCATGGGGGGGGGGGGGGTGCCGAAGATAAAAGGTGTTACAAGAGAGTAAAAAACACAAAAAAGAAGGAGGAGAGAAAAAGACGATAGTTGTTTCATAGGAAAGAAGGAGCAAACCACACCAGAGCACCAGCCAACCATCCACCGATAAGACATTAAAAACCCAGAGAACTCCCTCTCCACAGACACAGACCTGGAGGAACTCTTCTTCCTGTCTTCCTGGATGAGTTGCTTCAGTTTCTCCGCGGTGCGACTGATCAGAGACTGACCCACATCAACGTCCACGTCAATGGTTTTTTCTTTCTCCACCTCGGCCCCCGGCTTGCTGCCCTCCTGCTGTTTCTGAATGACCTTGAGGAAACAAACAGATAGAATGTGGAATATTTTTTAAACAAACAGAGGAAAATGTGGAATATTTGTAGATGTTTTATTCAAATATGAGAGTAGGGATTGAGTTCACAGAGGCTACAAAACGAGCAGCTCAAACTAGCTTGATTTTGCCTCAACATGTACCACTCACCATAAGTCGCTGATATCCCCCAGCATGACCCACTCACCATCAAACGTTGACATCCCCCCAACATCCCCCACTCACCATCAAACGCTGACATCCCCCCAACATATCCCCCTACTCACCATCAAACGCTGACATCCCCCCAACAGGTCCCCCCACTCACCATCAAACGCTGACATCCCCCCAACATGTCCCCCCACTCACCATCAAACCCTGACATCCCCCAACACGACCCACTCACCATCAAACCCTGACATCCCCCAACACGACCCACTCACCATCAAACGCTGACATCCCCCCCAACATCCCCCACTCACCATCAAACGCTGACATCCCCCCACTCACCATCAAACGCTGACATCCCCCCCAACATGTCCCCCCACTCACCATCAAACGCTGACATCCCCCCAACATGTCCCCCCACTCACCATCAAACGCTGACATCCCCCAACATGTCCCACTCACCATTAGTCGCTGACATCCCGCCAACATGTCTTTGGCCTCGACATTCCCCGGGTCCACCTTCAGGGCGTGCTGGTAGTGAACACACGCCTCCTCAAATTCGCGGTCGTCCTCGCAGCTGACACACACAGAAATCAAAGGATGATTGAAAAAAAAAACAACTTTTCCTTCGTATTGGAATCTTCAAAACAAAAAGAATCAAAAGCCGACACTTTAGTGATAAACTTGTTTGCTCCTAAATAAGAAAAACATATCAACAACTGCTTAGTATTTGACTCCGGCGTACATATATTATTTGGAAAAGTGCCGTCTGACGCAGTCTTACATTGTTTACAACAAACACAAAATTCCAAACAAGAAAACATGCAAGTACAGCAATATCTGTTTCAACAGTTTAAATTTAAACTATTACAACCCAGACTTTTTTATACATAGAAAAAGAAAAACTTTTTAGTTACAGACCCTATAATGCAACAGGATTTGTCTTTAATCTTCAAATCACCAGGTCCAAAATCATTAACAAAGACCCTATATTGCAACGGTGCAATTGATCCCACTGTATAGAGCTGTCCCCGTAGAATTAAGCGATTGTGCGGCCGCGGGCGTTTTTTCGCATAATTTTTCAACATTTGCATAATTTGGGATTCCCAATGTTTTTTCACGTTTTTTTTCACAAAACAATTAATTAACGCCTCGCCATGTGACTAAAGGGTAATAATCACCGTAATAAGTCTCATTTAAGTGAAAAGTTGGTTATTTCCCTTGTTAGAAGATCTTGGTTATGGGTTGTGATTTTATTCCTTGAGCATGTTCAATTTTTTCAATCCATCAAAAGTTTTTGTTCTCATGTCTGCCGATGTTTCATGTTTGACAGGTGTCCCTGGTTTTAGTAATGTGCCAGCATCAGAGGTCCAGATGTCCTTTTCTTCTTTTTGTAAAAACATTTTTCTATCCTCTAGAGATCTAAATCTAGATCTAGATCTACAGCTGAAAGTTACAGAGATTATATTTTTTGGTTGGTTCTTTTTCTTACTGAAGTGTATTGTTTTCTTTCCAAATACACAACAAATTACTGATACTGATATGTTCTGTTTTAAATTGTTCTGTACATAAAACATGAAAATCATGAAAATTTGTGTTGAAAATGTGCAAAACATGTTGCGAATGGTGTTACGGTAACTTGCATAATTTGGCTTTTTTGGGGGCATAATTTGGCCATCTGAATTTGCATAATTCTACGGGGACAGATAGAGAGGACAATCTGCGAGATGAGGGGGCAAAGTGTTAAAAAGAAAAAAGCATGAATTTCGTGATCACAGTTTAAAAAAAAAAAACTAGTACAAAAATCACTCTGAACTCTTCTACAAAAAATCTACTGGTTTGCTTTTCACACAGGTAACTATTTCACAAACAGAGAAACAACCTCTTTTACATTCCCATTTTCCTGCAGTACTTCTCCGACAAGCCAAGCCTACCTCTTATGTTCCTATTCAGTATTTCTTTAATTAACTCCGACAATGACAAACCTACCTTTTCCCGTAGGTGAGCAAAGTCTCCAGCAGATAGTTGCGAGCATTATTATGTCTGGGATTCGCCGCCAGAGCCTCCTCAAAGTCTTGGATCGCTCGATGGAAACTTTCCTTGTTGGCGTAACTGAAAGTACAGAAACAGTGCACCCACAAGCATTACTTTCTACCCGAAACAAATAAATAAAACAGCATGAGCATCCAAATGGTCTGACTCTAATCGATTATTCATAGCTCCGGTCTGCAATAAAACTGTGACATAAAATGTTGACGAATGACTTGTTTTACTACAGTCATTTATCTGGTCTGATGAGAGAAGTTTTAACTCTTCACACTAAATAGACTTAGGTATACATCACATATTCCCCATTTAGACCGCAAGAAGACAGGAACAAACTAACAAGCTTGAATAAATCTGAAAATAAAGAAGTTTAAAGAGAAACAGGGAGTAAGGCAGGGAGAGAGAGATAGAGAGAGAGAGAGACAAAGAGACAGAGTGAAGGAGTTTACTATGGTACATGACAATAGCTGCTTCGGTGCCATCAGACCATAGTCCAGGCACACACAGCCACCCCCCCCCCCCCCCCCGACCCAGATATTTGTCCAGTCATGAATTAAAAGACCAACTTTCACTAATCTACCTAGACAGATCAGTCGCGAAAGAAAGTCAAGTTTTTTTTTCTCACAGCCTTCAGTAATACCTTTGTCCAACTTTCAACCACATCCTGACAACATTGACCCTCAAACGATTTCTCTTTGTCTTCGGCCTTCAGCAAAGAGCTTGGGGTTTTGATGGTACATCGTCATTGTCAGACCTTCAATGACATCATCATCATCATCGTCCTCATCGAACTCCCCCGCGGCGCGGTTCCCACTTCCGTGGAGCACAACTTGTCGCGGTCGTCTAGCAAACCAGATGTGTGAGCGTCTTCCATCATCGTCGTTATGAGGTCGTACTTTTCATCAAATGCTCCGTCTTCAAAGAGGAGGGGAGGAGAACTTGAAAAACAACCTGAAACAAGGAGGTGGACGGTCACCCACTTTTTTGTCTGTGAGGCTTTCAAAAAACCGGACAAAAAAGGGCTGTGAACTTGGCACATCTCTCTCTAAGGATTCAGAAGAACTGGCTCACGCCTTGTCCAATCGTGTCTTATCTAGATGAGTCACGCCATTTCCTGAAGAAACTCATGAAAGATCTGGATCTGGCGACCTTGAAACAGGTCTTTTCCCCCTGCGAAAATAAAGTAAGAGCAAAGATTTAGTACTCACAAACACCAAACACAAAACTGTTAACTGCAACTGAATGCTAGTTTTTCACAAATTATCGACACACAGAACTCGTGGGACTTTCTCTATGTGCACAAGACTTTCTTACAAGTTGCCAAAAGTACAACTTATTCATTACCTTACCCTTTCAACTTTAAAATCACAAACAAGACTTATTTTTTATCTAAACAGATAAAGTCACTCAAAAGGTTTCTTACCTGATATCTTTCTCACTGCTCCCATCAACTGTTCTCTTCCAGTTCTGACAAAATCATTGTGGGACAAACGTCAAGCATCCTGGCCAAAAACCCGTCCGGTAAATGCAAACAAATGCGGCTTTGTTCTAAGTCAGGCTTTAAAAAGTTTTGAAAATAAATGTGGCTTTGTTTTGAGTCAGGTTTTAACAAGTTTTGAAAATGAAAGCAAACATTCTGTAGTAATCAGCAAAACTCTTTTTTTTTTAATATTGCGCTTTCCCATCAGCAACCAAAACATGTAGATCTAGTTGTAGTTGAAACAGAATTAAAATCAAATATAGGAAAACATTTTCAAGATCATTTTTCACATCAAATTAAAGCTTTAAAAAAATTACCCGAATAGGGCCAATCAAGACCTGAATATGTTCTCCCTTCCTTTGACCACGGTAAAACACAGAACTCATTCCAATGTTTTACTCCAAAGATTGTAATCTGATGACTCACTGCCTCACACCCTCTCTTTGCCTTCCAAATGACATTATATGTGTATATATTCATTTTACACATCCTACTGTTTTTAACACTGTGCAGTCACTTGGCACAATAATGCGGTGGTGAAAATATCCGTTCCGGTCACCTGACGCAGATTCTGTGCCAGGCCCAAGAAGTCTGTAGCAGTTACTCTCCTGGCTGGGTGACCAAATGGGGTACTTTGTACTGCTGGCTGTGTGACTGCAAAGTGGTAAGTTAGGAGTTTTTGCATTCCACTACAGAAGGTCTGCTCAAGTGGTAGTTTACGAACACTTCAAAAATTACTACTGTAAGTTCATGATCACAAACATTTTGAGTTTTTTTACTTTTTAAAAAAGAATCTGACTCATCAAAAACATTCAGATCTTGATAGAAAAGAATGGATATCAATGAAGACAAAATCGAAAACAAACAGCGATAATATTTTCCTATGAGCATCGTTTCTCTCAACCGATGCTGATTGCCACAAAACAGTCATTGTAAACAAAAACACCGCAATAGGTTTGGAGCAGAAAGTCGCTCATTTATTCCGACAAATCGCTTAACAGTCACATGAGTCGTCTCATTACAGCATCACCTAACAGTAACATAATCAGAGAATAAATATAAATACACATTCAACGGTTTATGTAACAGTATATATCCATCAGTTTGAATTTTACAATTTTTTCCAACAATATTCACACCTAACTTCAGACAAAGTAAAATAACCACAAAATCGTAGGCAGCTTTGACATATGTACAAGCAGGCACAAATCAGAAGCATTGTCAGATCGTAATGACAGTGGAAATCCAACATTAAACAATCAACTTTCCAAAAAGTCAATTTGAATTGCAGGAAGCACAGTAACGCAATCATTGTCCCATACACAAAGCACACGGGGAGCTGGGATAACAGACAGAAAATACAGAATCACTGCGACGAAGCAAAAGCACCCAAGTTACCTCCAACAACACAACAATAATAATTATAATAATAGATAGCATTTGTATAGCGCAGATCCACGCTCAACCGCAAGCTCTTTGCGCTTCACAATCTATACTGTTACCCCAGCAGACCTGAGAACATTTTGAAACAACCTCAACTTGCTGGGAAGCATACAGTACAAGCAGCCATTTACAGGCGCTAAAACACTAACATACTGACAAGATCTTTCGCTGTCTATGGCCGGGTACCCACTCCCTACTCCAGCCAAACCTCTGTCGCTTGACAAGATCTTTCGCTGTCTATGGCCGGGTACCCACTCCCAACTCCAGCCAAACCTCTGTCGCTTGACAAGATCTTTCGCTGTCTATGGCCGGGTACCCACTCCCAACTCCAGCCAAACCTCTGTCGCTTGACAAGATCTTTCGCTGTCTATGGCCGGGTACCCACTCCCAACTCCAGCCAAACCTCTGTCGCTACAGCAAGTAGCAAGGGCAACACAATGACCCAGGACTTTCTGTTCTCAAAGTTGATAAAGAAACTGGATTCAAATATATATACACTTGTAACAAATTAATATAACAATTCCATTCAAATACACTAATTAAAAAAAACAAAAAACCCAAACAATATTTTAAGTATTCCCATCCTCCTCTCCACAGAACTGGGACCTTGAAAGGATGGAACAAGGAGCAGATAAAAATGGCAGACTGCCTCAACAAAGGCGCCATTTTTACCCCGACTGTGCTTCTCAGCATGAGAGAGACTGACAACCCACACGGCAGTTCCGCAGCTCTCTGGCGCAGGGTCGCCGAGATTGGATGAAAGGGAGACCAGCTCCTTCTAGATTGTTATGAAATTTGCATTTCATTTTGCCAAAATTTTAAATATGAAAACTTTTTCGATAGCCCACACAGCAATCACAACATGAAGAATCAAATGCTCCACATTTTCAGATTCACTGGAGTGGTTACTATGTTGCTTCCTCTTAGAGTATATTTTCACTTACTATGATCTTACGTAAAAAGGCAGTACAAAACGATGTAAACCATTTTTTTTCGTTTTCTCCACAACACCGCCTGTCCCCCTCCCTGCCCACACACACACACATACACAAACCCCCCCATGCTTACAGAGCTCCACGGGCCACTAAGGCCTCAACGTTTGTCGGATCAATCTGCAAGGCTCGGCTAAAGTGCTGCATCGCTTCCAGTTCCTTCCCTTGTTTGAAAAACTCCACACCTTGAGCCACACTAGGTGAAGAAAAAAAATCCACGATTATCAACATTGTCATTGTCAAAGTAGTGATTCGAAACAAGCCAGCTCACGTGCAGGTTCTACTTTTTTATCAGTAGCTACAAGAGGCCAGAGGATTTTTTTTTAAATACCAAATCAAGCCACCTAGCTGGATACATTTTTGTTTTTATCTTGATTCACATTCAGCTTACAAAAACATAAAATCTCATATATTTTTGGGCAGTTCTTTGGAAACAAATTTGCAAGGAATAGATTTTCGCTCTTGTCAGAAGGAAGATATTTTCTTACAATTTCAAAGGAGTGTAAAAGGAAAAAAAAATACCAGGAATAACAAATGTTACTGAACTAGCCTTAGAACCCTACATCTATTGATTCATCCATTCGTTTACCTCTGGTGAGCCAACTTTTGCGACTGCCATTTGTTCAGTCCCTCTGCGTATTCTTTCTCTGGTATCCTCAACCTGTGGACAAGGACAGAAGCATCAGCCGCGACACCGACCACTCCGTCATCCCCCCTCCTCCCTCTTCCTCCCCGGCTACGTTCAGTCTCTCCAGCACACAGAACATCTCTGATGCAAGGTAACCTAGCCTCAGAAGTTTACTTAACCGAAGACTGAAGGGTAAAAAAAAAAACCCACTTGGATTCCCGCAGGTTACATCAATCTCTTTCATGAATAGATGAATGCCGAACTATTTCAGCAGTTTTGGATTTATTCTCCGCAGAAAATTATTACAAATCTTCGCACGCGGTAAAGCAATATATGCTGCTAGAAGAGATAAACAACATTTATCGACAACTCAAGACTTGGCCATTTTGCAGCCTCCCCCCATAATTATAATCAACAAGACTCCAAGAAACTGCAGCCTAGCAAGTATCATATCTCTTCATCCGCTTATTCATATATCCACGACATCTTCACCAGTTATTCATATACCCCTGACCTATCCACCATCTTCATCAGACACATACTCCCCCCCCCCACCCCCGAGACCTGATCTCACCTGGAGTGGAAGCGCAAGTACGAGGCAGTGTCAGGAATGTCGAGCTCAGACAAAAGTGCCTTGACATTCCCGCTGTTGTTGAACCCCAAGACGGAGTGGATCATTTCCTCATACGGCATATCCTGGATCTGACTCTTTCTCCTGCACAGACACCATACGAATAAAACAGTAAATCGACCGTATGGACAGCAATCAGGCTACAAAAAAAAACGAAATCATGAAAACAAAACCTGTCTTCAACTCAACACAAAGAGACACCAACCCCCCCCCCCCCCGCAATAAAATAAATAAATTATCTATAAATCCAAACAACTTATTTCCTTTTAAGCAATGAAAATACACGACACCCAAGACCACACATGGGAGGCCTGAGCAGAAAACCTTTTCACAAATTCACACACTTGTGACTTGTATACACATCAAAAACGAATGCTCATCCAATCTATTTCTACAGCACAGAGAGACAGCGGGTGGTTGGCGGGTGCTCTGCTCTGGTGTGGTCTGCTCCTTCTTTCCTATCAAACATCTATCTTCCTTATCTCTCCTCCTCCTTTTTTGTGTTTGTTACTCTCTTGTAACACCTCTAATCTTCGACACTTAAATGACATTATTCCCCCCCCCTCACCCACCTGAAACAAACACTCACCTGTAATGAACTGGAAACTCAGCTTCTGTGATCAATCCCTGCCACAGAAAAAAAAAATCATTATCATCTTCATCATTATTATGATCATTATTACTACTGGGCTATCAAATCTGAAAGGGGTAATTAGTGAAGTTAAAAAAAGGTCAGTTTAAGTTTATTAAAAAGATTAGCTAAGTTACACAGTATTGTATTCTGATGTTTTTCCTCACCATCATCAGCGACCAGTAAAGAAATACTTTGTCTACAACTGCAACAAAAAGTTGGGTCCCTACTAGTTTTTCTCCAGCAAAACTCGCAGTTTATATTTGTCATCCCAAAATGATCATTCTTACAGCAAAAATATACGGAGACTTTATTTTCAAGTTTTTAAACCCTTCATTTCTTAAGGTCTATCACATACTCCCTGTCTACAGTCAACTGAAAGTACTTTAGCATTCATTCCAGCTTTCATAAAACTTTCAAAGTGCAAGAGTTATTTTCCTTCAAAGGTCTTGTAACTAAATTCCTGCATGTGGTTGAATGATGCATCAGATGTGAAATGTTCATTTTGTCAGCTTTACTTCTCTTTTCATATTGAAATTTAATGAGAGTGATATATAATTAACATTTTTTTATGTATACCTGCATGTGTTTTTACGGTCCCGTATAGCCAAGAAAAATTTCCCTCTGGGATAATAAAGTATTATCTTATCTTATCAACATGGTGCCACAAACTCACGATGCGAGGGTACTTTTTCTCATCAGGCACCGCCTTCTTATGCAGGGACAAGATAATTCTCTCCGTTTTGGCGTCAACATTCAGCACAATCCCTGTGGAGACACACAAAGAAACCACGTGATAAGCGCACGCGTAGCACACCAGGGAAATAAACAAACCCTTTCCAAACAATGTAAGGAGCTTAACCGATATTGCTTGAACAAAGTCATGAATCTGTTCCCACAAACAACTCCTGTCACGAGAAAACTGTCTATATGGTCACAATAACAACATCAGCATCTGCAGTTTGCCTTATGTAAGACAGCCATTAGAGCACGTTTGACTGTATTCGTGTCACGATGCTGTGGAATCAGACGCTCGTCAGTTTTTGGGCATATGGAGTCTTTGGTATCATCGTAAAGTTTATTCATTTGTCTTGCTTACGGTGAATAAAATACCTGTCTTACTTAATTAGAAGTTGTGATATTTACAATTGAAGGAGGTTGGGGGGGGGCGGGGGGAGGGGGGGTGTCACCTGTTGTCATGGGGTAAATTTAGCAAGAAAATGGCCGCCAAAGTTTGGTGACTTCCAAAGCTTGAGCGTCCTTAAAACCTGCGAATTTTGATTTGTTGTGCCTTTGATCCAATATTTTTCAGTAAAATCTAATTATAAACATGTTTTTTAAATGGAGATAAAAGGTGTTGAGGCAAAAAAAAAAATCATTAAAAAAAAATTGCTCAACGTACAGAAAATGGCCCACCTCTTTGATAGCATTATTTTGACGAGCGCCTAATTTCACCATGATGCCTCACATATTTACAAAAGCTCAGAAAAAAATCCCAGTGCATAACGACCGTACTCTAGACAACCACTCTTAAAAATCTGGCGCAAAACCAACCTCTGACGATATCCTTCTCCTGAAAAGCATCGAGGGCGCTCTCATTGGCGTAAAGTTTGGGAAG
This sequence comes from Aplysia californica, assembly GCF_000002075.1. Classification (NCBI taxonomy): domain Eukaryota; kingdom Metazoa; phylum Mollusca; class Gastropoda; order Aplysiida; family Aplysiidae; genus Aplysia; species Aplysia californica. The sequence goes on along the minus strand of NW_004797777.1, from coordinate 115,417 downwards.
TTCCTTGGCAGGGCAATAAGCCTGTGGAAAGACAAAAAAAAAAAAAGGCTGCGTCTAACTCAGGTGCTCGAGAAACCTTCCGATGCATGCAAACACGGAAATAAGTGTGCACAGATAGATTTTTAAAGAACATCTCGACTGCTTAGCTCTCTGCGCCCATAATTTTTTTCCACTGATCCTCCCAAAACGCCAGAATTAATTTTCTCAGGAGCGCCTATTACGATAGGGTACCTTATTCAAATAGATTCTGTTGCCATATTTTTTCAATGAAAGTACAAATATTTGATACTACTGGAAAGGTTATTGAATAAACTATCACAATAGATGGGGTGCATGGTTCTTTGTGCTGTTATGTTAGAGCAATTACGCAATATAAGTGGGATAATAACCGAAAAATAATGAACTTGGCTAGTTTGATGAGTTTTACTTCCAACTTGTTGCCACCATTACCCATGAAATGCAGACTGACACTCCACAGAAATGTTTATATGTAAATTGCCTTTGTAGTAATACCACATACGTTGTATTTCTAACACACATCTTGTTCAATAATAAGGAGTCATTGAAATATACGAAATGCTAGTCAGCCACAACCCAGATCTCCACTGACAGTTTGTTTTAGTAGAGGTTTTAGGGCGCTCGCAACTGCATAAGGTCATATGAGCGCCAGAAGATTAAAGGTGTTACAAGAGAGTAACAAGCATAAAATAGTAGGAGGGGAGAAAAGGATGATAGATTTTTGACAGGAAAGAAGAAGCAAACCACACCAGAGCACCCGCCAACCACCCACATCTCCACGGACAGTAGACCTAGACCTGCGAATAGCTCCTAATTCTATCCTTATAATAAATCTAGTACTAGCAGTTGTACCAGCTTTGTCGACATTGTTAGTACAAGATTTAGACTTTGTGGGCAGGTTATATCTAATGGATGATTCACCTACTACCCCTCACTGAGTACGATGCCCACTCAAAATCTGGTCAGTTTCATTCCCATTGTCAGTATCGTCACTGCTATTCCCACCAGTTAGAAATTACTATTGAAGTCTAAGTCAGTGTGGCCAACAATGTAATCATAATAATAAAGCTTATATTAGTCAAGTCAACCAGCAAAAAGCTTTACGGAGCTTTCGTTTCGCGTGAACCGTTGCCCCAAGCTATTGTCGCCATTGTAAACAAAAACGGGTTTGCTTTATTTCAATCAACACTTCAGTCTAAAGAAAAAACGTTAAATTTTCTTTTAAAAGCCCACTAATAACGAAACTAGCAGTGAAGCTTCCAGTCTTGACACAAATACATTCAGAAGTTGCAAAAATATTGCCGAAAATAACAGTAGGAGCCGTTTGGAAAAACCATATGAGAAAAGACAACTGAGTCATTCCTCCGCGGAAACCGCGTTCGGCCGGCGAGTCATCGCTCCGGGCAGAATGAGTTAATGTAATAATAATAATAAATGACATTTATATAGCGCTCTACCCCGATCAAAGTACACAGGTTCTGAGCGCTTTACAATACAATACAACGTACAACAGTAACATAAAACGTTGTGTACGACTATGCTATACCTATTTTTTCAAAGTGACGTACGGAGTCTTACACTGAAGTGTCCATCTTTTCTACTTTCACCGCGAGTATAAAACAATACGTCAATCAGTCAAACAATGAGACTAATTAGCTTCATTCTCCTCTAGTCTGAGTGACAAGATAATGAAAAAAGGGAAACGATAATTTTCAAAACCGACCCTCACATTGAATCATTGATCAAAACCGACCTACATTTCATTATCTATATCATACATAACTGATTAACACCATCAAATTAACAAATACAGGAAAAAATAGCAACCATAGCCTCTAGGTCCTCAATGTCTCGAGCTTGAAACTTATCCACACAGAGCAAGCGTATGAGGAGTCCGTTCTCAAGGATCTGAGAAACTACGCCTGTGACACAATCATCCACATGTAAAGTCTGAAAAACAGAAGATAAAAAAAATGATTTAATGGTTGAGACAATTATCTGCAAGGCCATAAAAGATTACAACTGAATAACAGTCTTAGCCGAATGAAACTTGGCATTGAAACATTGATATTAACAAGCATGAACACTGAAAACAAAGAGACTAACAAGCTCACACACGTAAACCCCACATTTTCACACAAAAGTGGGTATATACCAGAACATGTAGGCTACTTTAAAAAGAGCATTCCTCATTCTTCTTGTTTGAAGAAGAAGAAAAAGACTAAGAGCACACGAAAAGTACTGAAAAAGAGTTTGCATAAAAATTTAGCAACAAAATTGATAAAGTTTCGTGTAAGGGTGTAGACTCACCAAGAAAACATATTGTACCATATGGTATGGTATAAAACATTTTCATAAATATAAAATCTTAATGTCGTTCTAATAAAAGACATCAGAGCACCTTTTAGGTCTCAAGCCCCATCACAACTTCTCTTCAATACTCCAACTACTATAATAATGAATCACAAGGAAAACAGAGATCAAACACAATTTTTTGGTCTTGAAAAGACAGGAAAGAGGTCTGGTGCATGTATAAAAACTCACATTGTACAAATGTTCCCTTCGTACAGGTACCGGTAAGTCCATAAAAGTTTCCAACGGCGGCATGATAGCGTACGCATCTGTGAAATATATCTTAGGCTTAGCTCAAATTCTTAAAACATGTATTATAACCAACATTAGAATAGGAAGGTCATCAGTTCAAAGGCACATTTTTTTCTTCTTATTTTAAATCTTAAAAAACTATTAAGTATACTTTTTTTTTTTTTTTACATCTTGTTCATTACTCAAATTCTAATGTAGACAAAATTTGTGACACTAGATTTAAATGGATAAGAAAAAAAAAAAGACAAAGACGATAAGAATTGAGAAAGAGCAAAGACTACCTTACCATCGATATTGTCTTTGCTCGTCGTCTCCTTATCCTCACCGCTCAAAGGACGAAACAGCAAATCCGATTTTTTGGCAATAAAACTGCACAACTTATTTTGAAAATGCTCATCCCTGAGGAAATATTGACAGTGTTAGAAAAGCACATTGGAGAAACATAGATTTTCAGTTATCTCAACAGTTTCCTTTTCAAATCTCTCTTTTTTTTCCAAGTATGAGTAAGTTACTTTTTGTTCCCACTGCTCTCAAAGTAACAAAATGTTGAGAAAGACAAAAAATATGGACCAAGTTTGTGATCATTTAGAAGTTGCTTGCTATTATTTCTTTTACTTCTCTCTCTTTACTAGAGGTGTTACAAAAGAGTAACAAACGCAAAAAAGGAGGAGGGATAAGGACGAAGAAAGAACGAGTAAACCACACCAATGCACCCGCCAACCCCCCATTTTGTAACTGTTAATTGCTGCACATTTGCCAACCACCTTAAACAGTGGCAGTGGCAAGTCATTACACACCAATCTCTGAGCTGGCCTCCAAGTATTTCAGAGGTAAATTGATCGCTTTTAAGGACAAGCAGGCTAGCACAGACTTTGGGGGTTTCAAGAAATGTTGACCTACACCAAAAGTGGGCATTGCCCTACCTGTAGAGGAGAAGTTTGATTTCATATATGTGTATATTTGTTTGGTTATAGAGAAAAACTCCTTGCCTATTAAAGAAACTGAACAAGGGGCAAAAACTTTACCTTCGGTTTTCTCAAAACAGCGATTTTCGGGATAGACTCCTTGTTCTGAAAAGCGACCAATTATGGCAATGTACAAAACATGAAAGTCTCACTGACCTAATCTCTGGCTCCTGCGGCTCTCTCTTGGACAAATAGCTCAAGATGGTCGCTGATGGCGCCTCCTGCTGCTCCTCCCCGAGCTTCTTCAGCAGCGCGACGCCGTGATACTGCACGGCCTTCCCGATCTGCTTCACATCCATCGCTGTGCCAAAGGGATTGTTTCATTCAAACATTTCTTAGTAGTTAGTAAAGGACATTTTTATATATTGCCTAGGTCTCCGTCTTGTCGTTTGGGTAAACTCTCACTACACCGTTCTCCTACACATTACAAGTAGCCTACTAGATCTAGCCAATTTTGTAAGAAAATGAATATTTGGTTACTAATGAAACACTGATGAACAGTCACAGTGCTCTCTCTGTAATGTAAAACTCTTGTCCTGCATCTTGTGCCGAGATGCGAATCTTATCAGTGACCTATTACGACGTTGGGTGTTCCCGGCGGGCCGCCGAAGTCACTCAGCGAGTACTGTTGGTGTACAGCGAGCGGGCCTGGAAACGTGTGCCTTCGCTGTGAATACTGTGGGAGAGTATTAGTTGATGATGAAAATAACAATGCTTCTGATACAGCTTTCTATTTATCTATTTATAAAGTGTTACAAACACATGAATAACTCCCTCTCACAAGCTGATAAGACATTACGAGTAGTTACACCCATTCCAATAACTTTTTTAGACGCTCTTGTTGTTACGAATGATCTGGGGTTCGAAAGGGTATAAAATATAGGACAATTTCCGAATGCTTTGCTCTCAAATTGTTCTTTTTACCTGTACAATGGTATTCAAAAGTATCAAATTTCTAAGCTTATTTTTATCAGGGGCTGCCATTATTCCCACCCCGGGTGGGAATAAGATTCCACCCCGGGTGGGAATAAGATTTCCTCTTATTTCCCTCCCTCCAAGGGGATTTAAAAATATTTGACTCCATTTTTTTTTTTACTAAGGTGAGAGTGTTCTTGTACGCATGATTTAGTTTTATTTTCATTCATATTTTTCGCCTTTTTCATTGCTTTTGACAATGAGATTGATTTGATATGACAGAAAGCATTCAAAAGCTAAAAGTGACGGGATTCCCCTTAACATTAGCACTCTTGTTTGAATGTGCTCAATATTTCCAGACCCAGCATAAAATTGTAGAGGTGTACAAGATCTACTTAGATCTGCCAAAATAGGTCTAATTCTCACCCCCAGGTGATTAGAGTACTAGATCTAGATCCAGAGGCCTATCTTTATGTCAGCCTTCAGCCTGTATTATTATATAAATTTAGAATCTAGATCTAGATAGATAGGAAAGAGGAGATGTGAACCGACCCGGGTGGGAATATAACAAAATAAATTATTTCCACCCACTCTCACCTCCTTTGTCAGGTAGATCTAGATCAAGAATCTACATCACATTTCATACAAAATCAAGCTCATTTGAAAGATTTTTGTTTTTAGAAAAAGAGAAGTCTTGTTTCCTGACTATCCTTTCGAGCTCCTCATCTCTTAGTACGTCAATTTGTTCTAATTTCATTGGACGAACATCTAGATATAGGCTACCAACTTGGCGTGTTTTAAATGAGAGGTAGGCCTAGTACTTATATATCTATGCCACGGTTAAGAACCAACGCAGGCGGTTCTTGAAGTAGGCCACAAATGCACACAAACTCAAGTAGACTGACGCACACACACTTGAGCAGGGGAAATGTGGGACTCGAACGGAACGGTGCTGATGCTCGGAGCGTGAGCGCTGAACCAGGGCCAAAATGACATGGGACAGACTAAAGGAGAGGTGTATAAATTGTTATTGAGGAACATAAATCCCGCATCCACAGGACCAGGGTTAAAAACTCAGTGCTTAAGGCTTAACTCTTGTCCTGCGTCTGTGCTGAGATGCGAATCTTATCAGCAACTGATTACGTCGGACGTGCCGGGCAGGCTGCCAGGGTCACTCAGTGTGTACTGTTGGTGTACAGCTCGCGCGCCAGGAAACGTGTGTTTTCGCCGTGATACCGTGGGAGTGTGTTAATCGATGATAAAAATAACGCTCTATCTTTCATAGCTTTCTATTTATAAAGTGTTACAAACACAGGAATAACCCCCTTTCACAAGCTGATAAGACATTACGAGTAGTTAGAGGCCCATTCGAATTATAACCTTTCTAGACGCTCTTGTTGTTATGTAGCATTAACCACGAAAAACCTTTTTTGTCAGAAAGTGTTTGCAAATAGGTGCATTTTGTAGCTGTATCTCCACAGAGAATGGAACTTTTTGAATTTTTAAAATCCATCAATAAACCAAAAAGTTACGAATTGTTTAATCAATTAATTTTTTATAGACATTTTAAAAATTATAATGAAAAAAGCCCAAAATATGGGACGTTCTTTGGTGAGTTTTGAGACAATATTCGTCATAACTCAGTCATTTCTCGGAGTATTTCAAGGAAACTTGGCAGCCCAGTACATTTGCTGGTGCAGAATCTAATCCTGCTTTCAGATTTCTCATAGCTATCCTACTTTTTGAGTTATGAAGACGTTTAGGTAAAGATGTGGCGGTTTTCGGTGTGTTTTGAGACAATATTTGTCATAGCTCGCCTATTTCTTGGAGTATGTAAATGAAACTTGGCAGTCTAGTACTGTTTTTAATGCAGAATCTAGCCATGCTGTCAGATTTTTAATATCTATCCTACTTTTTGAGTTGTAAAGACATTTACAGGTTTAAAAAAGTGGCATTCTTTACAGTTTTACAAAGATTATCAGTCATATGTTCTCCCAAAGTCATGCTATTTGAATGAAACTTGGCAACACAAAAGATTCCTCCTCGGCAAGCAATGCACTGGATCAATTTGTCACAAAAATTTAAGTAGAGAGCTGGATTTATTAGTCTAATAAATCCAGTTCTCTACTAGTAAAACTAAGCATGCACACTTTGTTATAGAAAATAAGATCGTCTCTGTATATATCCATTGTTGGACAGTGCCCTATTGTGTGGTAGATTAAGATGCAAGATAATATTATTATAGCAAGTTTGTGATCATTTAGAAGTTGCTTGCTATT
>NW_004797777.1:100684-105942 GCF_000002075.1 Aplysia californica | reverse complement strand
AGAGAGAGAGAGAGAGAGAGAGAGAGAGAGAGAAAGAAATAATATTCAGTTTTATAACACTGTCTTTTCTCTCCGCGTGGTATTCCAACCAGTTGCTTAGTGCTTAGACTTTGAAACTGTCAACGTTCAATCATAATTTTAGTGTTAAATTAATAAGGTACCAGTTTTAACTGTTTATTACAAAATTCCATTGTGACTGGCCTAGCAAGTCGACGACGGATAAATCATTCTACGAGAAGAACAAATAAAAGGACACTACAATTACAATGTTTGAGTCTCAGTGTCAACTCAAAGCCTCATTCACTTTCGCTACCCTAGAATTAGATCTAGTCGCTTTTAAGGACAAGCGGGCTAACCCAGATTTCGAGGGTTTCCAGAAATCTTTATCTACACCAAAAGTGGGCTTTGCCTTACCTATAGGAGAAGTTTGGTTGCATTGCTGTGTATATGTGTTTGGTTATAGAGAAAACCCTCCTTGTCTTTTAAAGAAACGGAACAAGGGGCAAAAACTTTACCTACAATTTTCTCAAAACAGCATTTTTCGGGATAGCCCCCTTGTGCTTAAAAGCGACCAGTTACGAAGTTCAGTATGCTCAGTACCTACTTTTAACACATTTGACGTCAAAATTTTTTAGTTTCACAATATGTCAAGCTTTTTACGGATGAAATTCTTTGAATATCTTGATCACGACTCCGAATAATCTTAGGATTTTGATAGAACAGATAGAACATTTGGTTTCTGACCTCATGGTCTCAGTGACTTAAAACGGCCAAAAATGTCAGATAAAACGTTGTAATCCCGAGGTAGCGATTTGTCTTGGTCCTACGTCTGTGTACTGATCGTGGAGGGAGACGTGATGAGCTTGATACCACTCCGGTGTTTGCCATCTCGAGGAATCACGTTTGTCTGTTTTCATTTCTGTTGGTTATCTCGAGCTATGAGCCAACCACTAAAGATTCTGTTTGTTCTCCCCAAGAAGTTCCTATGGCGTGTGTGTTTTTAAATTCTGGAAAGGTGACCTTGACCCTGACCATCAATGATTTATTTATAGCTACACCAAACAACAACAACAACAACAACAACAACAACAACAACAACAACAACAACAACAGCAGCAGCAGCAGCAGCAACAACAACAGCAACAATAACCAAACATTTAACGACAAACAACAAGCAATTAATGAAGGAAAATCAATCAAACAAACAAGATAAATAAATAGATATCCCCCTTTATAAAAAAACCAACACATTGCCTGGTAAATTGAGTAAATTGTTCCTACATTTTCTTTGAGGTGGCAGAGGTAAAAGTAGAAGTGTACAGTTTCAAACATTTCTATCTATGGCAGGGTTCTCACTGGTGAGTCTGTTCTGATGAACATCCGGATTGTATTGAACGTTCAAGGGATAAACTATACAAAACTCACCGACTCTAAGACCGTGCTTAATGAACGTTCAATGGATAAACTACACAAAACTCACAGACTCTACGATTGTGTTTAATGAACGTTCAATGGATAAACTACACAAAACTCACCGACTCTAAGACCGTGCTTAATGAACGTTCAAGGGATAAACTACACAAAACTCACTGACTCTACGATCCTGCACATTCAAAGGATAAACTGCACAAAACTCACTGACTCTGTGACCGTGCTTAATGAACGTCCAAGGGATAAACTAATCAAGACTCACCACTGACTCTACGATCCTGCACATTCAAAGGATAAACTACACAAAACTCACCGACTCTAAGACCGTGCTTAATGAACGTTCAAGGGATAAACTACACAAAACTCACTGACTCTACGATCCTGCACATTCAAAGGATAAACTGCACAAAACTCACTGACTCTGTGACCGTGCTTAATGAACGTCCAAGGGATAAACTAATCAAGACTCACCACTGACTCTACGATCCTGCACATTCAAAGGATAAACTACACAAAACTCACCGACTCTAAGACCGTGCTTAATGAACTTTCAAGGGATAAACTACACTCACACAAAATTCACTGACTCTAAGACCGTGCTTAATGAACGTACAATGGATAAACTACACAAAACTCACAGACTCTACGATTGTGTTTAATGAACGTTCAAGGGATAAACTATACAAAACTCACTGACTCTACGATCCTGCACATACAAAGGATAAACTGCACAAAACTCACTGACTCTACGACTGTGCTTAATGAACGTTCAATGGATAACCTACACTCACACAAAACTCATTGACTCTACGATCGTGCTTAATGAGGATAAACTACACTCACACAAAACTCACTGACTCTACGACCGTGCTTAATGAACGTTCAATGGATAAACTACACTCACACAAAGTTTGATGGATAAACTACACTCACACAAAACTCCCTGACTCTTCGACCGTGCTTAACGAAGGGAAGCTGATGACTGTAGGGAGCAGATACTGAGGACATACATTCCACTTGTTATGTGGGTGGAAGATCTACTTTAAAGTAGGTATTATTATCAGTAGTAGTAGTAGTAGTAGTAGTAGTAGTAGTAGTAGTAGTAGTAGTAGTAGTGCCATCTTCATTCTTCATCAATCATCATTATCATCATTATTATCATGGTTATAATTATTTTATGATGATGATGATGGTGGTGGTGGCAGTAGCAGCAATAGCAGCAGCAATAAGACTACATTAGCAGCAGTAGCAGACACTCGCAGTATGACTAGTTGACACGTATCATAAAACACATTTGGCTTAGTTGAGCCAGTTGAGCGCTGAGCGGCCTAGCAAGCTGTGGAATCTTCCCACTTCATTTATCATTCAGACTGGAAATCTGCCGCGGGGCCCTTATCTCTACTAACGAGCGAGGGGTAGCGACTAATGTTCAATATGACATGATGTGGTGTTCAATATATGAGGCATCGTGGTGAAATCATGCACTCGTCGAAATAATGAAATCAAAGAAATAGGCATTTTTCTGACTGTTGGGCAATTTTTTCCCCAATTTTCTTCTTTTTTTTTCTTTTTTTTTGCTCAACACCTTTTATATTTATTTAAAAACACATTTATGGTGGTTTATACTTAAAAACATTGGTTAAAGGAACAAAAAATATCACTTTTCGGTTTCCACGGACTCTCAAGCTATGGAAATTACCAAATTTTGGTGGCCGTGTCCTTGCTAAATTTACCTCTCGAAAGGGGGACGACCTTGACCTCCTTCAATCGCAAATATTTCAACTTCTGTTCAACACAGATGGGCATTTTTGTCATCAAAAGCAAGGCAAATCAACAGGCTTTAGGATGATACCAGTAACTGTATATCCTCACAAATTGACGAACGCCTGATTCCACCACGCCGCGACACATATTATAATACGATGTGGAATGGCTCACTCCTGACTTGATGGCTGGGAGATTACGGACAACTATCGTCACCCCTGGAGAGGCTATTAGACAATGGAAGTGGCACTGGTTGGTCAGTTTGAGGGGGGGGGGGTGTAGGCCTTACTGTTATTGGGAAATTGGCCACGATCAGCATCATTATGAAGTGGTTTACTTTGGTTGTGAAAATAAATTTGAAGAAACGAAAATGTGATTTCCTTTAGTAGTGAAAATAAATCTGAAGCAACAAAAACGTGGTTTCTTTGGAGACTTTAAAAAAAAACGTTCAAGGGTGGAATAGAAATCAAATGAGGTAGTAAGGTATTGAAAGATATATCAGGCGCGGTTCGTCCATAGAGCACAGTCGTACAGTGCCGCCCAAAATTTTTTAATGATTTATTACGAAAAATACCCACACGCAGGAAATTTTAAAAGCCAGAAAGAAACTCCAGCCAAATATTATGTCAAAACAAGGTCCTCGCTAGGGCCGTCAAAAGCCCCGTAAAATATCTACTATGCCATGCCAAAGTCCACACGCTTTAACCAAACATAACAGGACTTCACCAGTTGCAATTTGACCTATAAATCGCTCTTGGGGATAACCCAAGCGATGACGACACTCGTATCGATTTGGCGGTACATTAATATTAACAAGACGGCACATCTCAAATGTGCACCCTCGAAACATAGCCCACAGTAGGCAATCTAAAAATAAACGCTATGGATTGTACACTATTTTATGCCAAAATTACGTGATCCCCGGAGCAATCCAGCAGAGTGCTCAAGTGAATTGTGACTGATTCATTGTCTAACCACTTAAGTGGCAATGTTGTTGTTGTAGGGGCTGTTGCTGTCGTTATTGTTGCTCTTTTCTTTTTTTTTTTCTTGTATTTTGATTCTCTATTTCAATTTTGTTGGGGTTGGGGTTTTTTTTAGCATCCGAGCAGAACCATATTTGGCAAACCATAAACTGAAATTTCAGGATTTGACTCATTTTGATGTAAATGTCTTTAGCCCTGGCAATTTTCCGTTTTATCTCTGTGGTACTTTTGGCATTGGGTGTAATGGTGTAATAATATAGAAATTTGAATTGTTAAACTTGTTTGATTTTTTCACCTCTGCTTAAACGAGTTTACAACATCAGATCTAATTTCTAATGTACTTCCTTGAAATTTGCATTGTCCAACCGGACCGACAGTCCTGTCCTCCACTACGGCCACCGTGGTTGAGTAAACAGCACAACTGTGATCTGATGAAACGCATTTTTTGTCCATCTCGGGAAGAAAAATGCGTTTAGTCAGACCACAGGTGATGTTAACGGTCGATACTTAAGAAAAATGCGCTTTGTAAGATCATCTCTGAAAAAAAAGTGTTTCGTCAGATCACACTGGAAATAAATGCGTTTTAACAAATCTAAAAAGCTAGTTTATTTAAAAACTAGTCGCAGTTAGGCTTTCATAATTATATCTAAAGTTGGCTTTCGACATGTAGAATTCATTAGTGGAATAAAAAATGTTGCCGCCAAAATGAAAAATTGCGTTTTGTCAGATCACGACAGAGCACGCGTCATGGGCAACACGTGCGCTAACAGCGTGAGCCTGGAGCAGTTCCCGCCACTGGTGACCCCTCTGAGCCTCACTGACCGCGGGGTCATCGCAGACACATGGCCGCTCATCTACACACACAGGGAGAAAGTCGGGATACACATCTACAACACGTGAGAATTTTCTTTTTTTTTTCCATTCGTGTGTCGCTTTATCAGATTTACAAAGTTCTATCAGCTCAATATCTAGTTTTGATACATTTGACGTCGGAAATTTTGAGTTTCACAGCCCCTCTCTCTGTCTCTGTCTGTCTGTCTGTCTGTCTGTCTGTCTGTCTGTCTGTCTGTCTGTCTGTCT
>NW_004797777.1:98798-100002 GCF_000002075.1 Aplysia californica | reverse complement strand
GTGAGATGACGGGAAGCAAATGTACTCATCAGCCAGTTCCGTTGTCAGACAACAACTCACCAACCCCCGGGCCAAGCGACGGTTTCAGAAGTAGACGGCCCACACGCCCGGCCCACACTTCCGGCCATCCAGTGATTGCCACGGGACCATCATGGAACCATTTCCGCTACACCGGAGTCACAAAGTTCTCTCTGCTCACAGCCGTGTTTGTTTTGAGAAATTTGGCATTAAACTTTTTGAGTTTCATAACACGTAAAGCTTTTCCGAATAGCTTGATAATGGCTCTGAATTATCTTTGATAGAGTAGATAGAACATTTTGTTCCTGATCTCAAAACGACCACAAATGTCAGATAGAACTTTGTAGTTCTGAGGTAGCGATTTGTCATTAAGGAGATCTGTCAAAATGCCGCCCATGTTTTGATCTTTCCTCTCTACTGTCTATAAAGAACAGCCTTATCTCAACTGCTAGGACAATGGACTTTAATAATGTGTTTGTTTTTAAAATGTAGGTGTGTTTTTACAAAATGTAGGTGTTTTTTTACGCCCCCCCCCCCACCGAAAAAAATAAATAATAAACAACAACACACATTTCAAGAACTTAGAGGCTGGCTTCAGTTTTGGTCTTTCCCCTCTCTACTGTCTGTAAAGAATTTATCTCAACTGATAGGACGATGGCCTTTAAAAACGTGTTGTTGTTGTTTAATGTAGGTATTTTTACGTACCCAAAAAACACGTATTTGGGTAACTTAGGAGGCTGGCTTACGACCCCACCTGTCAGGGCCAACCCAGGCTGAGAGGGATACAACATTCCAGCAGAAAGACCGAAGTGCTCGATAACAATTTCTCCCCACTGGGGAATCGAACCCGCGTGTCCAGCGCACGACAGCGAAGAGCATACCTGCTACACCCGGACCTGGTCCTTTTGTTTGAGTTTGAGTAAAAAGAAGCACATCGACTAAATAATGGTCATTTAGTGCTGCGAAATAGTAAGACAGACAGACAGAAACAACAGAGGAGAAAGTGAAGATGTTGGACCTACCTGTGACACCTTCCAACCACCCACACAGACAGACAGAAACAACAGAGGAGAAAGTGAAGATGTTGGACCTACCTGTGACACCTTCCAACCACCCACACAGACAGACAGAAACAACAAAGGAGAAAGTGAAGATGTTGGACCTACCTGTGACACCTTCCAACCAC
>NW_004797777.1:94882-98698 GCF_000002075.1 Aplysia californica | reverse complement strand
AGAGAGAGAGAGAGAGAGAGAGAAGGACGTACTTTCTTCACAGGTGATCGTTTCCTCCCTCCACTCTCTGACACACACACACACACACAGAGAGAGAGAGAGAGAGAGAGAGAGAGAGAGAAGGACGTACTTTCTTCACAGGTGATCGTTTCCTCCCTCCACTCTCTGACACACACACACACACACAGAGAGAGAGAGAGAGAGAGAGAGAGAGAGAGAAGGACGTACTTTCTTCACAGGTGACCGTTTCCTCCCTCCACTCTCTGACACCGTGTTCTTCTCCAACTTCCCCACTGTGGAAGAACAGAAGAACAACATTGGAATGAAGACATAGTCCTTGAGGCACGGGTAACAATGGTTGGTTTGTTTGTTCGTTTGTTTGTTTGTTTGTTTGTTTGTTTGAGTAAAGAGAAGAACATCAATACAATGATGGTCATTTAGTGCTGGGAAAAAGTAAGACAGACAGACAGACATACAGACAGAAACAAAAGAAGGAAAGTACAGAAGTAGAACCTATCAGTGACATCTTCCAACCACCCACACAGACAGACAGAAATAACAGAGGGAAAATAAAGAAGTGACACCCTCCAACCACCCACACAGACAGACTAAAACAACAGAGTGGAAAGTAAAGAAGTAGGACCTACCAGTGACATTCTCCAACCACCCACATAGACAGACAGAAATAACAGAGAGAAAATAAAGAAGTATATGACCTACCAGTGACACCTTCCAACCACCCACACAGACAGACAGAAACAACAGAGGGAAAGTACAGAAGTAGAACCTACCAGTGACACCCTCCAACCGCTGGCACGGATAACAAGTAAAAGTGTACAATACATTATCTTACAACTACAATTACCGTCATAATTGAAGAATGGTTTTCCTAAACTGTGTAAGTCAGTTTTGACGAGCGCCTGATTTCACCACGAGGCTTTTCACAGACATTTGTATTACGTATGTGTGTAGCATTGTGGTGAAATCAGGCGCTCGTCAAAACTGACTTACAGAGTTTTGGAATACCACTCTTTAATTACACCAACAATTGTAGATACTATTGCAAGTACATTCAGTAAAAAGTATTCATAAAGTCACTATTTTAATAATTCCCTCTACAGAATTATTATTACACAACAAATCTTCACAATTACCATGCATCTACCAACACTGTTTTAGAGGCAAGACTCGCACATTTAACGTCCGTCTCCGATAGGACCGAGCCAAATAAATTGAAACCCTTGAAAACTGCACAAAAGAACTCAGGGTCAAGAAGGCCCAGTCTGGGATTCGAACCAGGGTAATCCACTCTGTAGTCTAGCATGATACTAGCTGAGCTAACAGCCAAAACTGTGTCGTTTATGGCGTAAAACATTCTTTGAAATAATTCACAATACAATATTTACCAAAGAACTCCTGGCAAGTCTTTGCAGTAACAATGACAAAACTGTGTTAATTAGGCTGTAAAATGGTATGGGTTTAACGCCCCTATCAACACTGTTAGGTTATTTAAGGGGCGGGACCTCCTAGTTTAACGTCCGTCTCCGATAGGACCGAGCCAAGTGGGAAGTTCGTGTAAAGTGTCTTTCCCAAGGACACAACGTCGGACCGAGCTGAGGCTCGAACCCCCGAACCCGCAATCTCACGATTACGAGTCCGGTAGCCTAACCACTGGGCTACCGACGCCAGGCTGTAAAACAGTAGTTTTCCAATAGTAGTGTTAATAGAAAAACTCTTTGATAAGTCCAAACTTTGTGTGGACGTGGGTGGAAAGCACTAGTTCTACAATGCCAATGTTGACCTAAAAACTCCTGACAGGTTCAAACTGTATCACTTAGGCTGTAAAACACTCATTTTTACAATTACAATACTTACTAAGAACTCCTGACAGGTTATGTTTGTTTGTTTGATTGGGTTTTTTTAGGGGGGTTGGTTTGTCTTTTTTAAACAGTAGTAGCCAAGTCCAGACTGTGTCGTAAAACATTTTTAAAAAATGTATAACAACCACATTGCTTAGTTAAAGACTCCTAACAGTTTATGACAATGTCCATGTCCAAACTGTGTTAATTAGGGTGTAAAACACGAATTTAATAATGGCACTGTTTACCTAAAAACTCTTGACACTTTTTGCCAATATTCATGTCCACACTGTGTTGATTAGGCAGTAAAACCTTTTTTTAGTTTTACAATTAAAATATTTACCTAAGAAATCCTGCCGGACCCAAACCGTGTCAATTAGGATGTGCAACATTTTTTTTTCAAAAACTGTACAGTTGCAATGTTTACCTAAGAACTCTTGACAGTAGTAGCCATACCCAGCCTGTCTCGATTCGGCCGTAAAACGTTTTTTAAAATGTATAATTAATTACAATATTCACCTAAGAAATCCTGACAGTTTTTGACTGTCGCCATATCCAGACGAACGCTGAACGTGAAGAGCCCTCCTCTAGCAGACGACAGTTTTCCGCCAAAAAGACTCATCATCAACGTCTGCAGCTCTCCGCTCGTCTGCAGACGACAGAGGTCAAGGACAGAGATGAGGCGAGGACAGCGCATGCGCAGTAACACACTTCCTGTCGTTACGCGCGTCACCGCTCGCCCATGACGACACAGCTGGCGTAATGAACGCGCCACTTCCAGAGACTCCATGATGACGTCATTGGTGTGACGTAGTTCCTCCTTCCAGTTCTGACGTGTGTGGAAATCGGACGACAGCCGTCTGAGGACGTCAACGGAATATTCAAAGTGAGTGACGTCATATATTTTTGTGTGGTAAATGTTCATATTGTAGAGGTTATAACACAATTGCTTAGTCAACTTCTGCGCTATTGAGAGAAACGAGGAGGGGAAGAAACATTGTTTCAAACCAAAACATTCCTCTTCAGCTACCTCAAAGGGTTTTTTTGTTGTTGTTTTTTTTCTTTATAAAACGTGAGTTTAAAAAACAAACAACAAAAAACAAAACAAAACAAAAAAACGAACCCCCAAGAAAGCAAACAAACAAACAGACAGACAGACAAACAAACAAACAGACAGACAAGCAAACAGACGTTAAGATGACTGTTAGAACAGAGTGGATTGATAACTCACACAACTGACCAGAACATTATATCCTCGGCAGAGGTGAGTATCTATCTCTCTATCCTGGCACAATCCCAATCACACTCACACTCACACTCACTATCACAATCACAATCACAATCACCATCACACGCACAATCACAATCACAATCACAACCACACTCTCAATCTCAATCACAATCACAATCACAATCACACGCACACTCACAATCACAATCACAATCACACTCACACTCACAATCACAATCACAATCACAATCACAATCACAATCACAATCACACGTACACTCACAATCACAATTGACGTAAACATGTCCACGAAGTAGGTATGGATCTGTCTCTTTATAAGGCACACTCACAATCACAATCACACTCACAATCACAATAAATATCATAGTAACAATCACAATCAGAGCTACAATCACATTATTTACAATCATATCTACAATCATAGTTACAATCATGTTTACAATCACACTCACAATCACAAATACAATCTCAATCACAATCACAATCACAATCACAATCACAATCACAATCACAATCACAATCACAGTCACAACCCACCTGAACATGTCCACGGCCGATGTAAGGATCTGTCTCTCTATCCTGGCACACTCACAATCACAATCACACTCACAATCACAATCACAATCACAACCCACCTGAACATGTCCACGGCCGATGTAAGGATCTGTCTCTCTATCCTGGCACACTCACACGTGGGCTCTGGAG
>NW_004797777.1:87112-94504 GCF_000002075.1 Aplysia californica | reverse complement strand
ACACACACACACACACACACACACACAAACACACACACAGACGTACATCGAACAATTAATTGTAATCTTATTTTATCTTATCTTATCTTATCTTATACTCACAAGAAAAGAACATAAACCACCCACAAAGTCTCAAAAGTAACGTAAAATCCAACAGTCACTCACCTTCCCTCCTCACACTCCCACTGTCTGGGGTCTGTCTCGGAGCAGACGCGACAGGGCTTCTGCCTGCGGTCGTCCCCGGTTGACCTTGGTCACTAGGGGTCAAGACCACATCTCTTTGTCTCAGTCCGCCGCGACGAGATGCGGATCGAAACTCCTCCTGGAAACGATTTGGTAACTGGAAGAGATGAGAATACACCTGGCTGTTTCCGATAGATGTCGAAGAAATGGGGACGTTTGAGTGAGATACTGGTACAGGAAAGCTGGTGTGTGACGCTTTTTGAGAAGTTCTCGAACGTTCTTCTCTTGGAATTTGTTTCGCTTGTTGAGATCCGAGTTTTACGTCAGCGGGTGATGTCGATGCCGCGAAATTCAAAGAACGACAAGGCCCCAATCCTGATGACGTCACAGAACGACAAGACCCCGAAACGGATGACGTCACAGAACGACAAGACCCCGAAACGGATGGCGTCATCAGACTCTCGCGGCTACGGAGAGGCGAAGGAGTACTTGATGACGTCAGTTCCGGAATTGTCGTCTGCTCGAGGAAGCGCAGGGCCCAGTCTCCGTCCGAGTGTCGTTTGTTCCATCTGGGCTCGCTGATCGATCGCGGAGCTGTCCGTCTGTGGGGGCCGCTCTTGGACGGAGATGTCTCTATCAGGCTCCGGCTTCGCTGAGCGTGGTGGTAGAGCTGCTGTCTTCGGAGATTCTCCTCCTCGCTTTCTTCTTCTTCCTTTCCTTCACCGGTGTTGTCGTTTTCGTCTCCATCTTCTTCTTTTTGCTGCCTGTTTCGCTGACGCGATGAAAAGACAAATTCGTTAGAGGATGGAGTCTTCTTTACGTTAGTCTGCCTTTTGTCTTCTTCTTCTTCTTCTTCTTCTTCTGGAAGACGGGGTTGTAAAATAAATGGGTTAGAGGAAGAGGTCTTATTTTCGATAGGCTCTTTTCTTTCTGTTTCTGAAAGACAGAAGGAAGATTGGGGCGATGTGAAGATGTCTCGTTCGGAAAGGAGCGGTGGTTGTGTTGTTTTAGCTGCGTCCTTTCGTGGGGTTTGCGGCTGAGGTGATTCGAGGGAACTCTGCAAAGTTTGCGAAGGAGAAGACGAAGAAGAGCGAGATTGTCGCTTTCCAGCGGCGTTTGTTGTGAGTGGTTGGGAAACCATGTCGAGGTGATATGATTGTGCTCTGGACATTTTTTGAGCAGTTTTAGGTTCCCGCTGGGATGTTTGTGACGCAAAGTCTATTTGTTTCAACAGTCCCCGCCTCGCTTCTTCCAACGAAAAATTCCGGTGTTGTGAACTCGTCATGACGTCACTTTGGTCAGTGCTGACCTCACGACTTGTTTGACCAGGATCTGACGTAATATTTTCTCCCAAATCTTCAGTTTTTTCAGCAAACTCGCCAGCTTCAGGGCACCCGGATTGGTCACCGGAAGTGACGTGTTCCTCATCTTTAGTTGGAGACACCCAGGGCCGGTGGAACTTAAGGCGGGACTTTTTCTTAGGTGACGTCATCACCCTGTCCTCTCTCGATGACGTCACGGCGGACGTTTTGTTCCGCGTCAGACCGGGTGACGGTGGAGCCTGCTCCGTCGATGTGTCTGCGAGTGTGTGCTGGATTCTCGTCAGTGTGTCCTTGACAATACTGTGTGACGTCGCTGGACGCAGTGACGTAATCGTGGGACTTTTTGACGTCACAGAAACTTGTACTGGTAGCTGTGAGCGCGGTGACGTCACTCGTAAAGAGTCCTTATTTGAGAACGCTGACGGCGACAGGCGGGTGGGGGTGGGTGGTGCTTGGTTAGCAGATGGACCTTTTTCCCATGCCAGTATGTCCTTTTCCGCCTCTGATGGGCCTTTTCCCCGGCCTAACGGGCCCATTTCCCACTCTGATGGGCCCATTTCCCACGACCTGCACGACTGAGAAAACCTCTGCGATGCCGTTGTTCCGAAAGAAAGAGGAGACACACTCCCCCCTCGGCCAAAACGGTCACCTCTCACCGGACTCACAAACTGACCCCTGTCAGACGCGCCACCATCAGGACTGGCGCTGTCTCCCAGATAGAAATGAACACGTCTGTCTTCAGGAGTGGTTGGAAAGTAACAACCTTGTACATTTCTCCTCATATCGGTTTCGGAAGGTTTTGGGCTAAGTCTGTAGCCATCTGTGTATAGTGACCTAGAATACACTGTCGGGTGCTCGAGTCTCTTCCTCCTGGAGGGAGAGTTTGTCAGACCGACTCGTCTCTGATGTCTGTCTAGCGGCCACGTGCAGGATTTCTGGTCCGGCTTGAAAAAGGCGCCATCTGCGAGCAGCAACGTGTTGTCTGAGCATGTTCTGTGTATCGGTTTGGTGGGAGTGGGCGGTTGGAGGCTGCCCCGTCTTCTGAATGTCTCCGTCTCAATTCTCCCTTCTTTATTCCCCGCCCTCGTTTTGTGAGTACCATGAGAGCTCGCCATAAAGCTCGATGAGTGATGAGGATTTTCAGAGTCTACTGAGTCACGGAGCGCGTTCTCAGATGATGAACTTTTAGTCAAACGTTGTGAAAGGTTTTTGACTATTGAAATGTCTTTACTGTCTTCGGATATCTGACTTACTCTCAGGTCAGATCTTTGTCGCGTGACGTCATGTTGGCGCGATACTTTGGAGGAGTCTTCTGTAAAAATGCTTACGATATCTGAACTATCAGGTTTTGGTAACTCGTGGATTTCGTGGGGATGTGTCACCGAGACTGTGGCGAGGGTGGGAGATTTCTTCGATTCAACGAGCGGGGTTTGAGAAAATATAGAAACGACAGAATCCTCGTTCTGTTGAACATGTTGAACCTGTTGTGCTTGTGTGAGTTTGTCAGCGAGCGGGGATTCGGAAAATATGGACACGATAGAGTCGTCGTTCTGTTGCACAACACGTTGCGCTGGTTGGTGTTTGAGAGGTTTTATGGTCGTTCCAGCCCGTGCTGGGTTGTCCAAAATGTGAACGACTGAAGAATCGTCTATGTCTGCAATCGCAACCGAGGACGTAGCAGACGATGATGACGATGATGACGATGTTGATGATGTCGGTGTGTTTCCGTTGTCCCCCTCATCATCACCCAAACCATCGACCTCATCCGTGTCGTTGTAGTCGTCATCAGAACCACACGGCCCTCCCATCATAAGTTGTATCTGTGTGTTGTGGTGATACTTTGCAGCGTTCGTGTTTCTGTTCTGACCAGATGTCCGGGGTTCGAACCCTCGCTGAGAGACAAACCCCGTGCTCTCCCCTGAGCTGTTACACATGTCATAACCGTGAGAAACCCCCGCCCCTCGATGGTCAGAGCTATTCTTGTTACTTAACACCAACCGGGGCTGAAGACCAGAATCGAACCCTGGACCTCCGTTGTTCTGGCAGTCAATTAAAACATGTTCACCCCTAATGTGTTCAGATCTCGGCTTGGGACTCATTACTTCACGCTGTTGACCAGAAAATATCACGTTCGGGTCTGTCAAGATTTGACTTTCGTTTTTGGGATATTTCTGAGAATTCTGACAATGTTCATCTGATGACGTAATATTTGAATGAGGTTTCTTGAAACTCAGACTTTGAGCACTCTCTGTTCCAGATTTCTCTCCGACTCGTAAACGTTCTGTAAGCGAAGTTGTCTCCCCCTCCTCGCCTGATCCTCCTGGAGTATCCGGAAATACAAAAATAACTTCATCTCGTTTGGAGGCACACGTTTTCGAAACGTCATTTTCAACGGAAGTTTTTACGTCACTTGCGAGTGCTTCAGGCTGAGCCCTCAACTGTCCTTCCACAATCATTTTCTGTGTGATTTTCTCCCCGCCAGCCTCAGGATTACCTCCCCCGTCTCCGTCTGTCTCATCCCACGGTCTCCTCGCCCTGCTTCTGGAAAAAGACGGCACACAGTCATCATTGTCATCGCTATTATAATCATCATCGTCGTCGTCGTCGTGTCCTTCATCCTCACAGCTCATAGAAGAACCGGAGAGCTCGCTGAGAGAAATAACGCAACTCACGTTTGTGTCTGCGCGTGTCCGCACGATATAACTCTCTTCTGCCGCGTTGTGACGTAATACACCCCCGCTATACTCTCCAACACGTTCACTATGTGCAGGAGACCCAGTGAACAAATTAAAACTGCTTCTGTTGTTGTGGCTATAACTTCTGTTGTTGCTGCTGCTGCTGCTGCTGTTGTGGTAGTTGTTGTAATTGTTGTTGTTGTTAAAATCGTTTATGTTTTTCCTTCGGTCATACATTGACCCTCTTTCTCCAGAGAGGAACTCGTGGAGACCCACACCGCCATCATCACTCCCGCCCTCGCTGCCAGCCTCCAGGATGTGCACAACATTTTCCGGCTCGCTCGTGTCCAGAACCTCCTCTGGCTGCACAATTACAACAGCCCTGCTGTTGCCGCTGCTGTAGCTGTTGCTGTTGATGCCTCCTCCTCCTCCTCCTCCTCCTCCTCCCCCTATCCCTCTACGTTCGTGTGAGTGGATTTCTCTGCGTGCTGTTTCAGACGAGTGTGTTTTGAAAAAAACCGAATCTAGGTCATCACCCCATGACGAACCGTTGCCTTGTTGAGAAGTGAGCGAGGGGGGAAAGTCATCACCCCATGACGAACCGTTGCCTTGTTGAGAAGTGAGCGAGGGGGGAAAGTCATCCCCGAGTTTGCTACTACTCACTCTCGACAAAACTCCTCGATTATCTGCCCCTGATTGCTCACCCCTGCTGTATAACACATTCTGTTTACCTGACTTGTGAAGGTCACTTTGGAGGTCAAAGTTGAACCGATTCCTCGCCTGCAACATGTGGGTACTTTCTTCTCCCTCCCAGATAAAACGTCTCTGGCTATCATAGGTCAGGTCGCCTTCTTGTGAAGTCACGTGATTTCTTGGAGGCACACGCTGGGATGCGTGAGTGTTTCTCGAGAGGGAAACAGATGGAGGAAAAGATTGTTCCGATGATTGTTGAAATGATTGATGAAATGATTGTTGATCTTGTTGGTGACCACTGAAACCATGAAACCCTCGGGTGGGTGTACTTAGCGACGCGGAGTTTTTTCCTAAATGTTGACCTTGGTGGTGAAACGGAGAGGAGGAGGAGGAGGAGAAGGAGGAGGAGGGGGCGTGGCTTCCAAACTGTGGGGTCCAGCCCACCCAAGAGTCTCCGCCCACATCCATGTCCATCTGGGTTTCGAACCCGTCCACCTCGTCCTTCCTCTGTTCTGGAGGGGTCGTGACGTCAGGGAACACGAAGACGGTCGGCTCCTGTTTCTTTCTGCGGATTCTGAGCACTTTTGGAGTGTCCTGTGACGTCACATTGTTAATTGTGTCTGATGACGTCATACTGTTCGTGGTGGTGGCGTCTGATGACGTAACAATGCTCGAAGCGGGTTTTTCAACTGCTCTGACGTCTGTCTCTTTTCGTTTCGTACCTTCTTCTGATGCAGAGTTTTGGCTTCTGACCTCGGTGTCTGAGATGTTGTGGGAAAGTGGAGCGTCATTTATTGCAGTCTCAACCGTTGAAGAATCGTCTGGGAGCCCTTCCTCTCTTTCATCTATACGTATGCCACGTGTTGATGACGTAGAATTTAATGGTTTTCCTACTACGTCATAGCTGTTAATGACGTCACCGCTAGCCCCGCAAGGAGGGGGGCTAAGGTGGTGGCGTTGGTTGTGGGGGTTGAAGATGGGAGCTGATGCTGGTGTTTTAGGAAGCTGGCTGTTGATGTTTATGGGGAGGGGGTCGCCAGATTTGGGTTGTGTTGGTGTGGTGGGGTAGCGCGAAGGTTCTGGGGGTTGTCGGGTGGGGGTTAGGGTGGGTCGGGGTGAACTAGGAGTTCGGGTGGGGGTCAGGATTGGTCTGGGGGAACGAGTTGATAGTTCGGAAGATCGGTCAGCGATGTTGGACAGAGGGGGTGGGGGTGGGGTCTGGAACGGTCGAGGCCCGCTGTCTATCGGAAGATTGAACCCAGGCCTTGAGGAAATACCTTCAGCGTGCAGCGTACCAGGAAAAAGTGTTGCTGTTGCTGTTGCAGATACTGCTGCTGTTGCTGCTGTTGAAGAGCCGCACCCCACCCTCTTCGAAAGGATTTCTTTCGGGCTGGACTTGTCTTGCTGAGCTGTCATTGACCTTTCATGGCCCCGCGGTTCGGACGCGAGGCGCGAGAATCTGACAGGCGAAGGTAGAGGGCCGAAGTCAGACTTGAGCCTTTTTGGTGAGCGGTTCGAATCCTCCAGGCTAGCTGAGAAATCCCCGAGAATATTAAGTCTCGAATTTTTGACAGGTGATCCAAACGCCGCTCTTCCTGTCTTCCCTGGTGTTCCCGGCGGGTCCTGAGATTGACCAATCAGAATCGACGCGTCTTTGGAAGGGGTGGAGCTTACCGACGAGCTGGCGCTCGCGGAGGCGGATGATTGGCTGTCAGAATCTGACATCAGACGTTTGCCCCGCCTCTTGGGCGGAGCTTGGAGTTTGATGACCTGGATAGTCTCCTCCTCGCTCTCCGGCTCGGTGTAGTTGTTGTTGTTGGCTGGGGAAAGAGAAAGGGGAAAAGGTTTTTGTGTTTTTTTGGTGAAAGTAAAGTTAAGCCCCCTCCGCTTACCCCTCCTCCTCTCCCTCCACCTTACTCTTTCACTTTACTTCTCCCTCTCTTGCCCTTCCTCCTCCTCCTCCTCTTCCCCCTCCTCCCCCACTCCTCCTCCTCCTCCTCTATCATCGTCACATCAGCGACAAGAGTGACCTCACCCTGTGTTCAGACACGCCGTAAAACTACAGCCCTCAAGTCCAGCACTTTTTCCCTCTCTCTCTCCGGACTGTTTTCTGTTGACCAGTTTGTTTATTCCAGGCGGCACAAACACTTTCTAGTGTATTATTTGTCCTCCCTCCCTCCCTCCCTCCCTCCCCTTCCTTCCGGCGGTCCTCCAAAGTGAGACAAGTCAAGCCATTGTTTTATTGCAATGAACCGACAAACGTGCAGTTTTTCACCTTCCCGACATCGTCCGCTGCATTTTCGCGACACAATCAACTTCCGTTTTGTGGCTGATACCTCATGATGTGCGAGGACAAATTGGCAAGCGACTCTGTCCTGTTTGCGAGTCAATATGATTCTGGCTCTTGGCGGCCCTGCGGGACAAAAAATGGCCGAGGGGGGGAACAAATTTGCCTTTTTCTCCCGCAAAATATTTGGGAAGGTGAAACTTTTGACAAGTTGCGAAAGGAGGGGTTGGAG
>NW_004797777.1:85284-87012 GCF_000002075.1 Aplysia californica | reverse complement strand
AGACCTGCCGCTCGATGAAATCTAAAAATCTGGATCTCCGGGAGAAAAAATCGGGATCACCGACAAATCACCAAGGTGACTGCCAAGCTGACTTAAAACTTTTCCTGAGCTGTCCATACCATGTTATTGTATTGTTATATCTGTATAATATGCCCCCTGGGAGTCTCTCTCTCTCTCTCTCTCTCTCTCTCTCTCTCTCTCTCTCTCGTGTGTTTACTCTCGGTCTCTCTCTCCTCTCTCTCTCTCTCCCAGTCTCTGTTTGTCTGTCTGTCTGTCTGTCTGTCTGTCTGTCTGTCTGTCTGTCTGTCTGTCTGTCTGTCTGTCTGTCTCCCCCCACCCCTCCACACACGCATACTCATATGTTTGTCGCTCATCGTGAGGGTCACGGCGACTCAGGTACCTTTTTGTTATATTCGAATTTTGCTATGTACATATTTACAATGTTAAGACTAAAATGCCTTGAAAAACTTTTATGGATCTGAAAATCTGTTTGCTAAGTGCGTATTTCGTTATATGTGTGTTTTGTTATGTGCATGTTTCGTTATGTGCGTGATTTGTTTTGTGCATATTTTGTTATTTGCGTTTTTCGTTATGTGTGTGTTTTGTTATTATGTGTGTGTTTTGTTATGAGTGTGTTTTGTTATGAGTGTGTTTCGTTATGTGTGTGTTTTGTTAAGGGCTTGTTTCGTTATGTGCTTGTTCGCTATATAAGTGAGTGTTCGTTATGTGTGTTTATTCGATACGTGCATTCTAGACTGTAATTACCTCGAAAATTCGGGAAGATATTTCCTGGGGCCGGTGACGACATTCTGAGATGTTGCTGAAAGTGTTGACGTATCGGTGACGTTACGTCCGGGCTCGCTGACGTCATAGCCCGCCGGACAGCCGGGCTGCTCAGTGGACAGGATCTCGGGGCTCTGGGGATTCGGATCCACAAGGACCCGTCGGCGGCCTCGATAGGTTGGGGAGGTTCGTGTTGGCCGGCAAGTGGGTAGCCGTCCTCTGCTTCATACCCTCTGTGGGGCAGGTGGGGAGGCCGCATTTGTCCGTCTTCTGCCTCAAAGCCTTTATGGGAAGGCCGCATTTGTCCGTCTTCTGCCTCAAAGCCTTTGTGGGGGACAAAGTGGTGCGTAGGTCTCATTCGTCCGTGTTCTCCCTCAAACCCTTTATGGGGAGGTCGCATTTGTCTGCTTTCTGCTACAAACCCTCTGAGGTGTTTAGGTCGCATTTGTCCGTCTTCTGCATCAAAACCGCTCTGGTTATAACGATGGTGGTGAGGTCGCATTTCGCCATGTGGGAATGGTCGGTTAGTGTCAAGGTAAGGTCTTCCTCGTGGTTCGTGTTGCTCTACATTCTGGTGCTGCCTCATTTCATTTTGTAATGCGAGACTTAAATCTATTTGATTTTGCGTTATTTGATTTTGAAATTCGTGGCTTAAATCAATTTGAAGTTGTCTTGTTTGATTCTGATCTCTATGGCGAAGATCTTTTTGACTTGTCTGCTGCAGTATTTGGGATTGTCTCGCATGATCTAGATCCATTTGATACTGGTTAGCTTGAGGCTGTGTTATATCATTCAAATCTGGTTGGTACTTTCTTGATTGGGTCTGGCGTAGATCAGTTTCGTATAGCAACAAATCAGTACGGTTCTGGCTCGTTTGCTGTTGGTTGGCTTGGTGTAGATCTGTCTGGTGTCTTCTTGGTGTTTGAGGAAGTTCTGCGTGGTCTA
>NW_004797777.1:79242-80656 GCF_000002075.1 Aplysia californica | reverse complement strand
ACACAGACTAGTCAGGTGAAAGGATTCTCCTATCTGTTTCCGGTGCGTGTGACAGCCTATATAACAGTGAGTGGCGACCTGACTGCTCGTTCATTTGGCAGGATCACGGACGGATGTTGTAGACAATTGTTCAAGTTTGATATTTCTTCTTTTTTTAAGTTGAAAAATCCTTCTTCTTTTTTATTTCAATTTAATTTAATTATTATTTTTTGTTGTTGATTGCAAATTGTTTACTACAGAGAATACTATTTTCAAATGTACTATGATATTTGCAAAGAACAATATTACTATTTTGCTTTCAAATGTTTAATTTTAAAAGATAAGCACTTTGAAGTTTTTAATTTCAGCGAAATCAACGTTAGCTTCCCTGCTTTCAATTTATAACTTTAAAAAGAAATGAATAATAAACAAACTCTTTCAAACTTTTACTCGAAAACAAATGATGCAAAACTTTCGATTTTAAGGAACCCCTGTCATGCCTCACAGCCTCAAGTTTAGTCCTTTATTCTTCAGAAACGAAAGGAAACAAACAATAAGAACGCAATTGCGATGCCCTCATATTTAAAACGAATGAAGTTTAAACTTTCGATTTTAAAGCCTTCCTGAGTCTGTATTGGTTAGTTTTAGACACTTGAACAGGTTCTCCTAATTAAAATGACACGAGGCTTTAAAGCTTTCTATTTCAGTAAAAAGTAAAAGATAGATGATATTCTTAACAAATAAAGAACTACTAAAAATGTTGACACTGTTCTGTAATCTCCCCAGAAAAGAAAGAACCCGCCATGCTACAGATGATGGGAGATTCTGGCACTCTGTGGATGACGTCACCACACGAACCCCAGCTATCATGCTTCATCACAGTCGTGGTTTACCGCAAGCCACCATGACAACGGTTACATTGCACCAGGAACAGATACACAAGGAAGGAATAATCATGATGTACAAGGGAGAGTTGTTTGAGGGTGGCGTCCCCTGCGGTGGCTTACTAGCTGAAAGGTGTTTCAAGAAAATGATGCTTGATTCATGAAATCATTTGTAGTGGCTGTGTGAAGGAAGTGACAGATATTGAGGTGTTTGGTTTTTGCTTATAATTGTTGTTGGTTTTTTTGTAGTTTTGTTTTTTCTTTTTAAATTCACCCCTGCTGAAAATTTGTTGGAATAACACGCTGTGGTGATTCTAATGGTTGCTGGAGCAATTGACAGCACGCAAAATATGCACACGAGCACATGCACACACCCATACGCACTCCCAGAGACATGCACACACCCACACGCACTCACAGAGACATGCACACACTAAATCTCTTGAACATACACAAAAATAACTTAAAGCAAGCACAGACATACAAATGCTCACACGTATGTGTATACATACACAAAAAGACTCATTTGCACATTCATGCATACAAACACA
>NW_004797777.1:70995-72705 GCF_000002075.1 Aplysia californica | reverse complement strand
TGTGTTGTGTTGTGTTGTGTTGTGTTGTGTTGTGTTGTGTTGTGTTGTGTTGTGTTGTGTTGTGTTGTGTTGTGTTGTGTTGTGTTGTGTTGTGTAGTGCTGTGTAGTGCTGTGTTGTGCTGTGTTGTGTTTTGTTGTGTTGTGTTTTGTTGTGTTGTGTTGTGTTGTGCTGTGTAGTGCTGTGTTGTGTTGTGTTGTGTTGTGTTGTGTTGTGTGTGTTGTGTTGTGTTTTGTTGTGTTGTGCTGTGTTGTGTTGTGTTGTGTTGTGTTGTGCTGTGTTGTGTTGTAGTGTGCTTTGTTGTGTTGTGTTATGTTGTGTTGTGTGTGTTGTGTTGTGTTTTGTTGTGTTGTGTTATGGTTTTATATAATCATACAAATGCATATCGTTTTTTGTCTTAGTTTTAGCCTAATTTTGATGGTAATGGTGGATGTTTTGTTTCACATCGACACAATTCAGATCGTTTAGGAGAAAGGCTGCTTCAAACCTTTCTATCAGGTTTGTTTGTTTGTTTGTTTTGAGTAAAGAGAAGGACATGAACACAATTATGGTCATTTAGTATAATCTAAATTTTATAGTGGTCGCTCGTGACGGAAGTCCTCCCAGAAGGAGACTTACCAGTGACGCCCTACAACCAACCATCCACACAGACAGCAAAAATAGAGGGAAAATCAAGAAGTCGGACCTACCAGTGGCACCCTCCAACCACCTGCTTTCTATTAGGGCCAGCGGAAAAACTGAGATACTCGATTATACCCCCTCCCACACACCACACTCAGACACACATACTCACACATACACACATACACACATACACACTCACAAACACACCCAACATGAGAATCAAACTCACGTCTTCTGCGTGCGTGCTGAGGTTCTTTTGGATCAGTGACTTCAATGTAAAGAGTTCTTTTGGGACCAGTGAGAGACTGGATCCTGTTTGGACCAGTACTGGTCACCGATTTCTTGCTTACATTTCGCGATCTATAATTTATCAAGTCGCTTCTTCCTTTCACAACATACAGTCTTTTGAAATATCTTTCATATAAAATGTTGCGATTCGGAAGGTCTGCTATATATAGTACTTTTTTGCCCCATGCTCACCACAGGGAAGTGGAGCTGAGACTACGAGCAAGATAAAACATTTTGGTTTTAAGTCAAAGAGGAGTTTTATGTCGTTTTGCAGCTGAGTTTAAAAATTCTTTTGTTTGTCTGTTTCTTGTCTGCACTCAGTGTAAAGTTCACCTGAACGCGTGCAGGGTGTAAACTCAAATCCTCATCTTGGGACAGTTCACAAGCCAAGTTAAAAAAAACAACAAAACAAAACAACCCCAACACAACAAAACAGCAGCACAGGTAGAGGAAAGCATTCGTTAAAAAATCTGGTGTATTCGGTAGAACTGAACTTTGTCCACATTCATTGACCCAATATATTGAACTCGATGCTACTAATAGCTGTAATCGTTCTTTCGACCAATAATTTGCTAGACTCTATCTGGTGAAATAAATTTACGCTCGGGGCCTAGGGCCCTAGGACCCACCTGTTCAACTGGTTCAAAAGGGATAGGCCTAGGGCCTAGGGTTTTACGCAAACTGGTCCCATGGGCGGTTGATGGGTGCTCTGGTGTGTTTTACTTCTTTTTTCCTATCAAACGTTTATCCACCCTTCCTGTGTTTGTTAATCTCTTGTAATACCTCCTCATTATATATAT
>NW_004797777.1:69169-70851 GCF_000002075.1 Aplysia californica | reverse complement strand
ATATATACGGTCGATAGATGTTTGATAGGAAAGAAAACCTATTGCGCTTCAAGTGTCGTAAACCTCTAACTAAAACCAAACTAAAACTGGTCCGAGGAGGACGTTTTCAGCACAAACACAGAATGACGTAGGTGAGCTGTGTTTATGAAGGCTTTGGGCTGAACGAGCACAACAGGCCTACAACAGAGGAGCTGCGACTGAGCGAAGGGAAGCCTCTCTTGTTGCTTTTTTCGATATTACGATATATTCATTATAGGCTACAGAATCTTTGGTGAAAATTAGGCCTAGGTGCATATGATACAAGAACGTAGAAGAAGAAGAAGAAGAAGAGATGGGAGGATAACATCAGAGAATGGAGATGCGGGACATTCTGAGGAAAGCAGAGAGCTGAGAAGAGTGGAGGAGATTTGTTGTCATCTGTCAGAGGCGACCCAACGGTTGACAAATCTACGGGAGCAGAAGATACAAGTACGGTACGTATCGGGGTATCATTCAGAATCGATTTTGGCCGGAAGTTCAACCAAAGCCCAACCGACAAGCAGACGACGTGTTCAGCGTTCAAAGAGCGGTCATGGGAGAATCAAAGTTTTACTGCGGTAAAAATTCAGAAAAATGTTTCATTTCTATTCAATAATGGAATGAATGATGTGTTTTGATAGCGTGGACCTACAGTCTTTTCTCTGGTTGTATGTGTTAAAGATTTGTGGTATTTCAGACGCTTACAGTGGCTCACGGTGCAGTGATTTATTTGGCCTGTCGTGCTGGTAGGCTAGAGCCTTGAGTTTGAGCTGTGTTCAGTAGATCTTGTAGAATCTAACGCCAAGACATCTAATCTAGATCTAGATTCTAAATCTAGATCTAGATCTATATCTAGATCTAGATTTAGATCTAGATATCTAGAGCTAGATCTAGATCTAGATATCTAGGTTCAGGACGAGGGCTAGGGTTAGGGTAATAATAAGGTATCTTCTTTATTGTGTTTTTTTGGGTTGATCGCTCGTTACAGAAGGTTTTAATTCTTGTAGAGTACAAATCGCTTGTAATGTGTCTGCTAGCCTAGTGGCTTAAAAAAAATGAGTGCTGGTCTGTTATATTATTATTGAAAAACTTTTGTCAAATTTCCACCGTCATCTGCCAGTGGTTGAGTGAGTGTTGTGCTATTATATAGGCCTAGCCTACCTGTAATAATATGCTCGTTGTAGAGCATTGTCAGTATAATCGTGATGTTGTGGTGTTCGTTTTGGATATAATTTGACAGACGAGCGATCGGATACATTGGCGGTTGCTTGCATATGACATGATCAACCCCAGAGCCAGAGACGACTGGACCCTTCCAGGTGGTGTTCATCTGTTCACAGTGAGTACAATAGATCGTTCTTGGTTGTTATTTTTAAAATTTTGTTTTGTTTTTTAAAAATCATGCCTGTTCTAGAACAAGAAACTAACTTATATTTTTGTTTGTGGATCTCCAGAATCTGGACCTAATAGGTTTATTAATATGTTATTGTCATGCTCTCAGTTTAGATCAAAATCTAATCTGGTGCGAGTAGTGTTGTTGTTGTTTTGTTGTTGTTTTTTTACCAAACCATCTGCTGTCGACCTCGGATGAGTTGACGTCGTCGGGGGAGTAAAAAACAACTCATCAGAAGGTCAATCCCTACCCCCCGAACCCCACCCCCTCT
>NW_004797777.1:68014-69069 GCF_000002075.1 Aplysia californica | reverse complement strand
CCCCGAACTTTCCCCCCACTTTCCCTCGTGTGTTATTATTAGTGACGATATCCTTCGCTCACACCAAAAAAAATAAAAAAAATAATACGTGTGTTGTGGTAAAAAAAATGGTGGTGACTGGAAAGGTTAGCCTACCGAGCAATATGTTTATTCACTTTATCAATCACCGCGTGCACATGGGTATTTCCTGTGTGTGCGTGTATGTGTGTACGTTTTTGTGTGTGCGTTTGTGTATCTGTGTTTGTGTGTGTAGGCTATGTGTATGTGTGTGTATGTGAGTTAGTGTGCTTATGTGTGTGAGATTTATTTAGTGCGAGTGGTATTTTCTTACCAAGCTGTCTACCGTCGACTTCGGATGAGTTGATATCGTCGGGGGAGTGACAGAATGATCCAGCTCGTCGGAAGTTCAATATGTGAGGCAGCGTGGTGGAATCAGGCTCTTGTCAAAATAATGAAAGTGAAGAAACTGGCATTTTCCTGCAGGTTTGGAAATTTTTCTTCGAATTTTTGTTTTTTGGCTCAACATCTTTTATGCTCATTAAAGAACACATTCCTGTGTGGATTTTTACTGAAAAATGTTGATTAAAGACGGACTCCCAAGCTAAGGAAATAATGCAACTTAGGTGGCCATTTTCTCACTAGTTTTACCTCTGAAACCAGGTGATCCCCACCTCCTTCAATCGTCAATATATTGACTTCCATCGAAGATAAATGGGTATTTTTTACACCAAAAGCGAGGCAAATGGACAGGCTTTACTTTAGGATGGTACCAATAACTCCTTATGCCCCAAAATTGACGAGCGCCTGATTCCGCCACGCTGCCTCACATATATG
This sequence comes from Aplysia californica, assembly GCF_000002075.1. Classification (NCBI taxonomy): domain Eukaryota; kingdom Metazoa; phylum Mollusca; class Gastropoda; order Aplysiida; family Aplysiidae; genus Aplysia; species Aplysia californica. The sequence continues at coordinate 68,235 of NW_004797777.1, read as the reverse complement.
TCAAGACGCCAAAATCAAGAGACATAACCATTTTTTTTCCTTTGCTCATTAAAAAAAAATCAATATGCCCTACATGTATGCATGGTGGTAAAAATAAAAAAAATTGTAGCAACGGGAATGTGCACTGAGCATGTTAGTAATATTTATTCACTTAATTAATCAAGGCGTGCTGACGTGTGTGTGATTGTATGTGTGTGTATGTGTGTGTGTGTGTGTGTGTG
>NW_004797777.1:65185-67785 GCF_000002075.1 Aplysia californica | reverse complement strand
AGAGAGAGGGAGGTGGGGTGAGAATGAATGAGAATGAATCGTGCAGTGGTTGCAAGCGTTCACTGGCGTTAACACTAACAATACACGCATACTAACTTAGTCATGTACCTCTGCGAAATGCTCGCTCTCTCACTGCAGCTGATTACGTTGTATTCAAGAGTACGGTAAAACTATCGCTCTTTGTCATGTTCTTTCATCCCTCAACTCCTATACAGGTCAACGTTTTGATGCTTTAGGTATGTGAGTGGTTGGTTGGTGCTCTAGTATGGTTTGCTTGTTCTTCTAATCTTTCCTATCAAAAACATCTATCGTCCGTATCTCTCCTCCTTTTTGCGTTTTGTTACTCTCTAGTAACACCTTGAATCTTCGACACTTAAATGACCAAATTACATTGCAAGTGCCGTGAAACACTTCTTAAAACAAAAAGGTAAATCCCATACAGTTCTTTTTTTAACTTTTACCCGCTTTAGATTTACAGTAAAGAATAAGTGTCGAAACCTTTGTTTGCAGTGACCTTCATTGATGGGCCCCTAGTTTCTGTTGGTCTTCCAGCTTTTCCACCCATGTGCAACCTGAGCCGATAAAATAGAGCGATTTTTAAACTTGTTTTAACCACCATCAGAAGGAAGTGAACAAGTTATTAATAAAAAACCAAGACAAGATATTTCACCGCCTATGGGCGAGTTCCCAATCTTATCTGAATGGTGTCAAGTGCATTTTACAACAAGGACGCAACGTTGGGTCCATGTAGAGGGTTCAAACCTCCGACGTTTCGGTTGTGAGCCCGAGAGCCAACAGCGATCTTTACTCCAACAAACAGTACGTCCACCCAGAAAAGGGAGGAAATAAGGCAAGGAAAAACTAAAAAATGACAGACATACTTTAAAAAACCCAAGCAAACAAGCGTTGCAAAACGCAGCCGAAGACAGTGGTTGCCTGAGTTTGCGGGTTCGGGACTTCGAGCCTCAGCTCGGTTCAACGTTGTGTCCTTGGGAGTAGAACTTTACACGGATTTCCCATTTGGTTCGGTTGTTTCGGAGATGGACGTTGAATTCAGCTTCTTAAATGACCTGATAGTGTTGATAATGGCGTTACACCTTCTGTTCCGTTTCGCATTTCACTTCAAGCTAAAACAAAATAAAATATCAATCTTAACAAGCAAGCAAACAAAAAATCACAAAATAGACTTTTTAAAACCCCCCCACTGAGTTGTCATGGGGCGATGATATGGGCGCATCAAAAGAACCGAAATGATCACGAGGTCAAGAGAACCAAAGGGGTCACGAGGTCAAGGACACTTCTCAGCCTCGTCGCCATGTTGCCGCTACTCCTCCACTAGTTGCCGTCTCACGGCAGAGAGCCGTATCTGATAAAACTGACATTTTTGGTGTTTTATATATATATTGGTTTCTTAAACGAGTCGCTACGCTAGAATTATAAAGTTCTATCTGCAACTCCGTACTTGGTTTTTGAGAAATTTGATTTTAAAAATGTTTGGTTTCACAACATGTCAAGATTTTTCGAATGTAACTCTTTGCATATCTTCATAACAACTCCGAATAATCTTACGATTTTAATAAAGCAGATAAATCATTTGGTTTCTGATCTCATGGTCTTAGTGACTCAAAACGGCCCGAAAATGTCGGACAGGATTTTGCAATTCTAACGATGTCTTGCCAAAATATATTTAATTGGAAAGCTTGAACAAATGAGTGGCGAAGAAACACCAGAACTAAAGACCGTCTGTCGTCGTGATCTCTTCCGCTTCTTACTTTTGTTTGTAACTCGCTTGTAAGACCTGTAATCTTTGGTACTTATATGATCTTAATGTGCTGCAAGTGCCATAAAACTCGAACTAAAATTCGTACTAAAACTCGTCCTAAAACACGTACTACAATTCTTATAAAAATTAAACATAGATGATGAAAGCTTCGTAAGTGACTGATCTTATCCAATTTTCATTACCAATGGGCGAGTGAGGTATCTACATTTCCGTTTCTCCCTGTTTACAAGCATTCATAACTTCGGACAGACGAACGACGCGCTGTTAGAAGTTCAGTTGGTATTATCATGTTGGACTACGGAGCGGATGGCCCTGGTTCGAACCCAGACAGGCTGTTCTTGATGAACTCGACTCGTTTTGTGATGTTTTCAAGGCTCTCAACCCATTTGGCTGAGTCCTATCGGAGACGGACGTTAAATTCGGAGGGGCCGCCTTTTAATTAAACAATCTAAAAACATTCACAGTAGCGTTAAACCCATATATACGGATACTTAGACAGGTGAAGTATCATTAATTTTTTTTCTTCTGTTTTATCAATTGGCACTTATATTTTATGATTTGATCATGTTGCATATTGGATCCGTAAAACTCTTACTAAAACAAATATAAAATTCTTGAGAAACACAGTTACGTGGTTTTGACTTTGGCCGGCACAGTAGACTACTTCTATACTAATGTATGTCAAAGTCTCGCTGCATGTACTATAATCCGACATGGAATCCCCCCCCCCCTTTCCCTTAAACGGAAAAAACAACTACAACAAACCAACTTAGAAAGAATGTTGCTATACTTACCCTGTCGTGCCATTCTTCTCCTC
>NW_004797777.1:61445-64521 GCF_000002075.1 Aplysia californica | reverse complement strand
CAGAAGAAGAAGAAGAAGAAGAAGAAGAAGAAGAAGAAGAAGAAGAAGAAGAAGAAGAAGAAGAAGAAGAAGAAGAAGAAGAAGAAGAAGAAGAAGAGGAGGAAAAGGAGGAAGAGGAGGAAGAGGAGGAGGAGGAGGAGGAGGAAGAGGAGGAAGAGGAGGGAGGAAGAGGAGGAAGAAGAACGACAACAACAACAGCAACAACAACAGTAGCAACAACAAGAACTGGCACAAGGACTAGAACCAGAAAAGCAAGAACAAGGTTTTCTTGAAATGGGGACAGTTATTTGAAACGTGGCAGAGCGATTCGCATGACGTGCGATGTTTACGAAATAGATTTTTTACTTATTTTTAGCAACCTGTCGTGAAAGTGGAGCTTAATATTATACATTTCTAAAATCATTCAGGTGAACACTAATATGTTTTACTTGATTGTAGCGAGACAGAGTGTCAAGCAAAGCCAACACGAGTTATAAAACATGCCTCTTTGAAGTGTTCACCATTCCTGTTCAATACTCACTAGTCACACCTATGTGAGAAGTTTGGACTCACATTAAGCACCGCAAAGACAAACATTCTCCTCCAGCCTGTTGCAGGTGATACGCAGACCCTACTTCCTAAATTCAAAATACATAGAACAACATTAAACAACGTTGATAACTTCAAATGTCTTGGCAGTACACTATCTCGAAATGCGCGCACCGATGCAGAAACAGCTTTACGAGTATGATTATGAATAAGGCGAGTACATCATTTGAAGACTCAGAGCAAGGGTTTGGGACTATTGTAGCGTTCGCTCGGAGACACAGTTTGGAAGTCTACAACGTTGTGGTTTTCCCAACCATTTTGTATGGTGCCGATACCGGGACGGTTTACCAAAGCCTTGCCAAGAAGCTTAATCGTTTCCGCATACTTGGCATCAATAGCAGGACAAAACACCAGACACCGAAGCTCTCCGAAGAGCAAATGCCGAGGGTCTTTTTTCTAAGCTCAAAAGGACTCAACTGCGCTGGGCTGGCCATATCGTAAGAATGCCTAATTTCAACATCCTAAAGACAGTTTTCTGTTCTGAATTGTCCTCAGGGATGCGTAAAGTTTTCGCTACAAAACAACCCCCCCCCCCCCCAAAACAAAACAAAAAACACAAAAAAAATATAAAAAATGTAATCAACAAACAAACAACAGCAAAAACAACAGAAAATAACCGTGGGTGGTTGGCGGGTGCTCTGGTGTGGTTTGCTTCTTCTTTCCTATCAAACATCTATCGTCCTTATCTCCCCTTCTTCTTTTTTATGTTTGTTACTCTCTTGTAACACCTCTAATCTTCTGGCGCTCATATGACCTTATGCAGTTGCGAGTGCCGTAAAACCTCTACTACAACTAAAGAAAATAACCTGCAAGAAGATACATGTACCCTGAAAATGTCTCTGAAGGACTCCAACAAAAATTCTTCGACATGGGAGAGCCCAGTTCCTGACAGACCGAGTTGGAGAGCAATCACAGAGGGCCGCAAGTCGTAGGTGGCTTCAGGAATAACAGATGCCGAAGCCAAGAGAGAAGACCGCGCACAGTGCACATCTCCCAAGCCCAAGTGGAAATGAAACTTTTAAATGCTCAAATTGAGCCTACTATCATTTCCGAGGCCACCCGCATTTTGGTTCACCCATCGCCATTGGATGTGATGTCATCGTATCGCATTTCGAATCGAAGAAAATCAATCAACGTGTTTGAGAAATATCAAGCCTAATTTTAAAACAACAACTCCAAAATTGGGTAAAACGCAAAATTTTACTTTAAAAAAGCGTTCAGCTCAAGAGGCGTGATCGTCCCGTTCTGTTTTCAGGACAAGGACGGCAAAACCACGACAGTCACATCAGATGGATAACACACCTTTCTGGAAAAGTTTTAAAATGAAGTTTGTGGGGGGGGGTAGACTGTACAGGCCTGGCTCCAGTGGGATGGGGCCACATCCCACACGTCAAGAATGGCCCTTGTGTGATTGTAAGAGAAAGGTTAAGGGAACGTCTTGTAAACCGAAAGTTTACAAATGAATGATCACCGCGTTCCCACTAACTTTAACCCCTTCAGTAAAATTATTGTTACCTTTGGTTTTTTATGGACAGAGTCTACACGGAAACAACCCACAAACAAATGAACAGTTTAAACTTAATGCTGAACATGGCGTCCAAAGAATTGAACCAGGAACAAATTTCCAGTGGCATATTTATTTGGGCTTGTAGGGAGAGAAATGATCAGCACCTGGAAATTTAAATAGCCATCACCTCCCTGAGTTAATTTGGCAATGTCAATTTTGTGTACATGTTTTCACTGCACAAATAGTGTCTATTTGAAATGGAACAATACTGCTGATTTTGTTTTAAAAAATTGCAAAGTTTTGTATTTCTCTCAATTTTGGTTAACATTTTTAAAAACTTCATATTTTCAAACTCGGTTGATTTCTTTTTTTTTTTTTTTTATATATTGATCCATTGATGTAGATCTAGTGTAATATCCCTCAGGTTGATTTTTTTTCTTCGACGTTTCGTTTTGTTGAAATTTCCAACAATGACCTTTTAAACTAAACCTTTTTTCTTTTAGACACCTGATATGTAAGAAAAAACAATATCCGAACACGGCATTCAGATAGCACAAAAATGACACCACGCATCGAAGAGTCGATGTAGAAGGTTTTTTTTTTTTAAATCGCACACTTTCCCTTACTTTGTTGTGGTAAGTGTTTTATGGCGCTCGCATCTGCATAGGGTCATATTATGAGTGCGCGGTAAACATTCAACATTTTTAGTTTGGTAGGAATTAATTTTGAATTTTGTCCTGGTGGCAGCCGAAGCCTGCTCTTATCAGTTTGAACCACCAAGAGATCTTTAACGTGTGCAACGTGTACACGGGACCTCCGAGATTTTTTTGCTTTTCTCCGAGAAGGCTAGGTGTTGGATCTTACCTACCCAAAGATCAGGGGTGTGGCTGAAAGACAGCAGTAAGAAGAAGCCAAGGAGTAGCAGTAGAAAGGCCACGCCACAGTAAGAGTCAGGAAACCAGAGGAGGGGGCGAGGGAGGG
>NW_004797777.1:59029-60212 GCF_000002075.1 Aplysia californica | reverse complement strand
GGTTGTAAGTGTTTTACGGCGCTCTCAACTGCATTAGGTCATATGAGCGCGCTGGACACATTGAATATTTTTCAGTTCGCAGGAAATTTTAAATTTTGCCCAGATGGTTCCAAGCATTAAATTAAAAAAATACAGTGTGATTATGGGTAAAACGAATGTTCTGGGTGGCTTCGTAATTGTGAGATTGGGGGTATGGGGATTTCGAGGCTCAGCTCCATCCGACGTTATGTCCTTTGGAAAGATACTTTACACGAATATTCTACTTGGCACGGTCTTTTCTGTCCCTGCAGGTGGGGGGGGGGGGGGGGGGGAGGTTGGAACAGAAGCAGTGAGAGTTGTACATGTACTTGTTCACACGGGAAATAAAGGGCCCGAGAACAAGATAAGGCGCACGAGGGAGCCCATGTCTTTGAACGCACACGGAAATAGTCCAACACATAATGCTCTCGTTTCGAGAGTCTTAACCAACCCCTGCTCCCCCTCCCATTCCCCCTTCCATGTTAGTTTTATTTATCCCCCTCTCTCTTTTTCTGTCTTTCTCCACAACCACCCCCCTCCCTCTCTATCCCGCTATTCCCCTTTTCTCTCGCATTCTCCTTCACTCCTCTGTCTGTCTATGTCTGTCCGTCTGTCCGTCTGTCCGTCTGTCCGTCTGTCTGTCTGTCTGTCTGTCTGTCTGTCTGTCTGTCTGTCCGTCTGTCCGTCTGTCCGTCTGTCTGTCTGTCTGTCTGTCTGTCTGTCTGTCTCTAAAACTTTCTTTTGTATCACAAATCAATTGTCTGGTAAGAAAGACCCAGATAGCCACACGTTTCCCATGAATGTTCCTTAACCCTAAATATACGGAAGGATAAAAATTATTATTAATCTCCTTCATACGCAGCCAATTCTTTCATCCAAGTTTTAGGATCTCACTACCTTCTCAAATAGTGGGTGGTTGGCGGGTGTCTGGTGTGGTTTGCTCCTTCTTTCCTATCAAACATCTATCGTCCTTTTATCTCGTTTTTTTTGGGTGTTTGTTACTCTCTTGTAGCGCCTCTAATATTTCGCAATTAGATTCTATGGCTAATTGTGTTCCCGATAACTTCGCTTCTACTTTAACTATAGACAGAAAAATAAAGACCAAACGGAGTAGAAATGAATGATCCAAACTGTTGTGTTTTTTTTGTGTTTTTTTTGGCGGGGG
>NW_004797777.1:52917-58479 GCF_000002075.1 Aplysia californica | reverse complement strand
GGGGGCGGCGGGGGACAAGCACCATGCGGAAGGAGTGGGAATCATATTAAGTAAGTATGCACAGAAGTCACTCACAGGATGGGAACCACACGGGGAGAAGATCATCATGGTTTCATTCACTACAAGGAGCAAGAGCATCAACATGAATATAGTACAGATCTACGCCCCAACAAATGATGCTTCGGATGAAGACAAGGATGCCTTTTGCAGTCAGCTCCAGGGGGTCATCGACAAACTACCAAGAAAGGATGTCAGCATCATAATGGGAGATGCCAATATCAAGATTGGCCAGGACAACGTTGGGTATGAAAGAATTATGGGACAACATTGCTTGGGACAAATGAATGAGAACGGTGAGCGATTCGCAAGTATATGTGATTTCAGCAGTTTTGTTATTGGAGGCTCTGTTTTTCCCAACAAGAGGATCCACAAGGTCACATGGGTTTCGCCAGATGGAGTGACGGAGACCAGATAGATCATGTTTGTATCTCTCGTAGGTTCAGGCGTTCACTGGAAGATGTCAAAGTACAGAGAGGGGCAGACGTTGGATCGGATCATCATCTGCTGTTGGCAAAACTCAAGCTTCGACTAAAAAAGCACGGAACGAGCACAGGAATCAAAAGAACGAAGTTCCAAGTAAGTCTCTTGGACGGACACAAGAAAGAAAAGTTTCAACTGCAGCTGAGGAACAGATTTCAACCTGTGGCTGATCTTGGCGGAGAGGACACGGAGGTGGATACACACTGGACCAAGAGCAAAGAAGTCTTTACATCAACATGTCAAGAAGTACTCGGTGGGAAGAAATGGGAGCACAAGGAATGGATTAGCAAACACTCATTGGATTTAATTAGGACAAGAAGACAACTGAAGGGAAATGCGAATGCAAGTAGAACAAAAGGGTTAAGTGCAGACGCATTGGAGTAGTACAGGACAACAGTTAAAGATGTCAAGAAATCACTAAGAAAAGACAAGGAGGAATTCATGAACAGGCTGACAGAGAAGGCAGAGGAAGCAGCAGCAGGAGGACACATGCGAATCCTTTACCAGACCACAAGGACACTTGCTGGAAAATATGGGAAACCTGAAGTACCAGTAAAGGACCTAGAGGGGAAAAGCATTTTTGGAAAGGAAGCTCAGTCTAAACGATGGGTAAAGCATTTCAACAGTCTACTGAACAGACCACCACCGAGTAACCCACCAAACATCTTGCCAGCAAGAAATGAGTTACCAATCTGCTGTGATGCTTCTTCAAAACAAGAGATTCTGGATGCCATTAAGAAGCTGAACAAAGGTAAAGCGGCCGGTTCTGATCAGATTCCACCTGAAGCCCTAAAAGCAGATGCCAAAGCAGATGCCAGTGTGACGGCGGACCTCCTCCCACTGTTTACCGGGATCTGGAATGAAACAAGTTCCCAAAGGATTGGAAAAAAGGACTCCTCGTGAAGCTTCCAAAAAAAGTGGATCTCAGCAACTGCGGCTCTTCAGAGGGATCACTCTTCTCTCTATACCAGGTAAGGTCTTCAACAGAATCATTCTGGAGAGAATCAAGACAGCAACAGACCCAAAACTACGGGATGAACAGACTGATTTCCGGAACAATCGCTCAACCACCGACCAGATTGCTACACTGAGGATTATTGTGGAACAGTCCCTGGGGTGGAACTCACAGCTGATTGTCAACTTCCTTGACTCTGAGAAGGCCTGTGACAGTATAGACCGAGCAACACTATGGAAGATAATGAGACACCACGGAATCCCACAGAAGTTGGTGAACCTCATCAAGAGCATGTACGAAGGGACAAGTTGCAGGGTTGTACATGATGGCCAGCTCACTGACAGCTTTGACATCAAGACTGGTTTGAGACAGGGGTGTTTACTACATGTAGCACCTTTCCTCTTTATCTTGGCAATCGACTGGCTGATGAAGGAAACCACCAGAGAACACAGAAATGGTATACAATGGACACAATGGACACAGTTGGACAATCTCGACTTTGCAGACTACTTGGCGCTTCTGTCGCACACCAAGGAACAGACAGATGCAAGCAGAGACTTCAGTATTAAACAGCCTATTGGAGTCTGTTGGATTGAGGATCCACCCCGGAAAGTCAAAGGTCCTAAGGACAGATGCACAACAAAAAGGAGCAGGTCACAATAGAAGGAAATGCACTAGAAAACGTTGAATCCTTCTACTTTCTTGGGAGTATAATTGACAGAGAGGGAGGAACAGGTGCTGAAATAAAGTCCCACATTGGAAAAGCACAGGCTGCTTTCATATCTTTGGATAGGATTTGGAATACCAGAGATATCTCACTTCGAACAAAGCTGAGGATTTTCAATTCAAATGTGAAGTCGGTCCTGTTTTATGGATGTGCGACATGGAACACATCACAGACTTGCATAAAGAGGATCCAGGTTTTCTTGAACAGGTGTCCAAGAAAGTTACTGAGGATCAGATGGGCAGACAGGGTCACCAACGAGGAAGTGTTAAGGAAAACAAGACAGATCCCAGTCAGAGATAAGGTCGGAAGAAGGCGGTGGCGATGAATTGGACATACTCTCAAGAAGTCAAGCAGCTGCATAACAAATAAAGTTTTGGATTGGAATCCACAGGGTAAGAGATCAAGGGGAAGGCCGTGTGGAACCTGGAGAAGAATCACAGAAATCGATGTACGAAAAAGTGGGAAGACATGGAATAACATCAAGAGGCTAGCCCAGGATATACAAAGGTGGAAGGTGTTTGTCCGTGGCCTATACCCCGGTGCAGGATGAGAAAGGCAATGATGATGACGGTCCTTTCGGAGATGGACATTGAACTCGGAGGTCCCGCCTCTTAAATAACGTAATTGTGTTGATAGGGGCGTTAACCCTTTACCATCTCAAGGTTCTTGAGTTTCCTCATTTCTGTAGGGGAGTTGTCCATAAGGAGTGATGAGAATAGTTTCTGGTGATAGTCGCAGCACTTCTGTTTCGAAAAAATAATATTGCGCGGTAAATTTTTACGTTCACTGCCGCACACAGATGCACTGCTTCAGGGGTCAAATGCTGTACTGTTTGCTGCAGATCACAAATAAAGCCACTAAAATTGTTACAAATCAATTATTTTCAAGAAAATTTCAAATCTAACTGGAAAATATCAAATTATGGGTTAAAACAGGGGGGGGGGGGGCCCGCGGGGGGTGGGGTGCCCCCTTGTAACCCCCCAGATTTTCTTTTACCTCAGTGGGGCAGGCCCCCCTGGAACCCCCCGATTGGTCCAAAGCACGTCTATCTCGATTATGAACAATCAAATATTTCAAAAACTATTAATTAGCGAAGGAAATGAAGTTGATATTTGTGTTCAGCGAATCAATATTTAGTAAAAAATAGACAACTGGTAGTTTAGTGTGAGACGGGAGGGAAAGTAAAAAAATACCTATTGCGCTACCAACTTTTTTTTCAGATATTGCTTAGTCATCGGTTTTTAACTGTATTCCATGCACTGTGGTCCGTGGTGTTATTTATCTGCAAATGTCATCCGCAGAATCCAAATCTTCTAAATAGCTACTAATAAAAACAATTGAGAAGAGATAAGTGCAGTTTCTGGGACACTTGCATTGACATAAAGTATAAAGGCCTTGGACACCTTACGTGCACTGATAAAACTGAAGGAAAACGAGACAGGGCAACCTATTTTTTGTAGTTGGAAAAAAGAACTCAACAGATGGAAGACGGAGATAGGCCGGGACAATATTATTATGTTAGGTGTTTCAGAAGTATCCGAGCAGAGAATTCATGAGTTATGATGATGATGATGATGATGGTGATGATGATGATAATGATGATGATGATGATGATGATGATGATGATGATGATGGGTTTTTTTTTGCTTGGTTCTAACGGCGCTGCGAGTGGTTGGAGGGTGTCATTGGTAGGTCCTACTTCTTTACTTTCCCAGTGTTGTTTCTGTCTGCCTTTCATACTTTATCTCCAACACTTAACGACCATTATCGTGTTGGTGTGCTTCTCTTTACCCAAACTAACTAACTACATGACCGTTATTGTGCCGATATGCTTCTCTTTACCCAAACCAACTTACTAACTAAATACATGACCATTATTGTGCCGATATGCTTCTCTTTACCCAAACCAACACGCAAACTAACTAAATGACCATTTTCGTGTTGGTGTGCTTCTCTTTACCCAAACAAGCAGACTAACTACATGACCGTTATTGTGTCGATATGCTTCTCTTTACTCAAACAAACAAGCAGACTAACTACATGACCGTTATTGTGTCGATATGCTTTTCTTACTCAAACAAATAAGCAAACTAAGTAAATGACCGTTATTGTGTCGATATGCTTCTCTTTACCCAAACCAACTAACTAACTAACTAAATGACCGTTATTGTGTCGATATGCTTCTCTTTACTCAAACAAAAAAGCGACTTGACGGCCTTGATAGACAAGGTTGAAAAAGACCTCCCCCGCGCCCTAAATGGTCTAAAATGAGTTCACAAGGAACGCAAAAGAGTAATTTAATTTAAATCCTCAAAAGACAGTTCAAAGTGTTCCTAGTTGGGAAAACCCAACACACTTAAAGAAAGAACAATTAAAAAAACTCAAAAAACCCAAAAACAACAAAAAGACACACACACACACCAAAAAAAATCTCAAGACAAATGTGTGGCATTGTTGTAAAACGTGGCGCTCGTCAAAGTACACGTAATGGAACGGAAGAAAGTAATATTTTTCCGCCTTTTATAGGCTTTTTTAAAAGTAACATTTTTCTACCCTTTATGGGCTTTCTTTTTTTTTAACGCCCCAGCACCTTTCATGTCCAGTTATAAACCCAATTATGGGTGGATTTTTACTGAAAGACGTTGATCAAAGGCTCAAGAAAATATTTATAGTTTCCAAGGGCACTTAAGCTTTGAAAGTCACCAAACGTTGGCGGCCTTTTTCTCGCAAATTTTACGTCTGATACCAGGCGACCTCTGCCTCCTTTCATCTTCAATATTTCAACTTGTATGCAAGATAAATGGTTATTTTCTAACTCAAAGCAAGACGTACAAACAGGCATTACGATTAACCAACTCCATAATCCAAAAATTGACGAGCGCCTGATTCCACCGAGTCGTGCTACACATTTTCCAAAAAATCCCAACAAAACACGATGATCACAAAGTTTGAAGACCAGACTAGAAAGTTAGCAGTTTTTGCCTCTCAAGCCTCCTCAAACGGCCCTCAGAGCCCCCTCCAACCACCCCCTGGAGCCCCCTCCAAGCTCTCGTCTGGTGTCAAAAAGAGGGGGAGATAAGTCCTAGATAAGCCAAGGAGAAGACTGCTTTCCTCACTTGGCAGACAGACAGACAGACAGAGCCCTCTCCAAAGTCTCCTGCTCAGTCTCGTAGACAAGCTACTTTGGGGAAACATTTAATTGATAAATACAGTTTGCTTTTTTTTCTTTTCTACTCTTCTTTCAATTTTGTTGGTTTATTTTGTTTTGTTCTTATTGTATGTTGTTGCTGTTGTTGCTTATTTGTTTTTGTTGTTTAGTGGTTTTGTTTTTTGTTTTTCA
>NW_004797777.1:50746-52442 GCF_000002075.1 Aplysia californica | reverse complement strand
CAGACAGACAGACAGACAGACAGACAGACAGACAGACAGACAGACAGACAGACAGGCAGGCAGACAGACAGACAGACAGACAGACAGAGGAACACACGCGGGGACGGACGGACGAACGTACATACATACAGACAGACAGACAGGCAGGCAGATAGACAGACAGACAGACAGACCGAAAATAAGGATGCAAAGCTCTAAGCCGCTTGAATGCTGGCGGTCATTTGCAGAGTTGCTATCAGGATGATAATACTGTTACTTGTAAGTGTAAATATTTAACACCATCATCGACACAGTTTGCCTCATTTAGGAGGCGGGCTGTCGTGGGCGGAGACAGAAAACACGTAATTAGAAACGGACTCCAGATTTCTACTTTATTTAAGCAGTAACCCAAACTCAAAATTACAGGAACAATAATTATAATAATAGTAGTGGATAATAAAACACATTTGTGAGGAAGCGTGATGGAATCAGGCTCTCGTCAATTTTGGGGCATGTAGAGTTATTGGTATCATCTTAAAGCATGGTCTCTTATCTTTATTTGGATGAAAAAATATCCATTTATCTTGAATACAAGTCGAGACATTGGAGAATGAATGAGGTGGGGGTCACCTGTTTTCAGAGGTAAAATTAGTGAGAAAATGGCCGCCAAAGATTAGTTATTTTCTTAGGTCAGAGTCCGTGGTAACTGAAAATGTACATTTTTGGGGGCCTTTATTCAACGTTTTTCAGAAAAATCCACGCAGAAATGAGTTCTTTAATGGACATGAAAGGTGTTGAGCCAAAAAAAAAAAAAAATGATAAAAATGCAAAAAACCTGCAGAAAAATGCAAGTTTCTTCACTTTGATTATTTTAACGAGAGCCTGATTCCACCACGCCGCCTCACATTTGTATAGAGCGAATTCCCGCTCAACATCAAGCTCTATGCACTTCACAACCTGTATTGTTACCCTAGCTGACCTGACAGCATTCTGCCTGAAACAATCTCAACTTCCTGGGAAGTATACAGGAATCCTATCACGTCTTTTCATCTACTTTAACAAATACACCCCTTTTTTAAAAAACTAACCCCACCCCCACCCCCTCCCCACCACCCCCCCCAAAAAAAAACAACAAAAACAACAACAACAGAACAATACAAATCAAAACAAAACCACAAAATCCCTAATAAAAAACTCAAACAAACGAACAAAATTTTTTTAAATGCTACGAAAATGTCCTGGTTTCGAATCAGGAGCCGAATGAAACCACCCTTCTGTTCTTATCTTAAGATATGAAACCCTGTTTGACTTCACCCAGGTGGGAATGGGTACCCAGCGGTAGACAGTGAAAGATCTTGTCAGTTTGTTAGTGTTTGAGCGCTTATTAGCATCTTGTGCTGTACGCTTCCCTGGAAGCTGAGAATGTTTCTGAGTGGTTTAGGGTCTGCTGGGGTAATAATGTAGTGTAAAGCGCATTGAGCTTGCCCTCGAGCGGCGATATGCGTTATTCAAGTGCTGTTTGTTATTGTATTAAAAAAAGGACCATTTATGTGGAACAGATTACTCATGGAACTAAGACAAACAAGAACACTTGATAGCTTCGAAAGACATCTTAAGCATTTTCTGTTCCTACAGGCCTGTCCTTCATAAGCTTTTAGCCTTATTTTTTATTATGGTTGTTCTGTGCTTACGTCTCTGTGTGTGTGTGTGTGTGTGT
>NW_004797777.1:45314-46864 GCF_000002075.1 Aplysia californica | reverse complement strand
TCCCCCCGCCTCTCTCTCTCTCTCTCTCTTTCTCTCTCTCTTCCTCTCTTTCTCTCTCTCTTTCTCTCTCTCTCTCTCTTCCCCTCTCTCTCTCTTAACCTCCATCCATTCTCCTACTCTTTTGTCCTTTTCACCCCCTCCCCCCACAAATTTCTAAAAATAATTGTAATTTGTATGTACGTTTTGCGAAAGACGTAAAAGCGACCCAAACTATGGTTCTATGGAAAGTGGAGACCCCGGATATGCGTACGAGGTCACGTAAGGGAGGACTCAAGTTTACCTTTACTGATATCCCATGCCGTCAACAGGGTCGGTGAATACTCAATACTGGCACAGAATACGCCATGTAGGAGATGGTGTCTGTTCATTGGGGTTCTTTGGTTTTTTGTGTGTGTTTGTTTGCCTGTCTTTTTATTTGTTTTTCTGTTTGTTGGTTTTTGTTTGTTTGTCTGTCTGTCCGTCTGTTTGTTTGTCTGTTCGTCTGTTTGTTTGTCTGTTTTCTTTTTTTGTTTGTGTAGGCACATCAATACCTTAGACGTCATTTAATACTGGTAAAAAATAAGATAGACAAAAACGACAGAGGGAAAGGAAAGAAATAGGATTTACCAGTTGTTTATTTTGAGGAAAGAGAGCACTTTAAGGATAGGCTGACAGGCAGATAGGCGGACAGACAGACAGACAGACAGACAGACAGACAGACATATCTTTATTCCCCCCCCCCCCCGTTTCTATCATTCATCTGTTCAACCGTGCACTGATTTGTTAGTTCTCACATCTTTTTTTATTCATTCCCAAACTGCTGATTCATTCAGATATGTTCGCATACAAATATTTTTTTTAAAAGAAAGACAAAAGAAAAAAAGGATTGAAGACAGACATGATTGAGTCAGTTAAGCATAATATTGGGGCACACAGTCAGATAGTCACACATGCGGACCACATGCGGACAGACAGACGGACTGGCACCCAGACAGACGTACAGGTGACAGATTGACAGACAGAGAGACATACAGACAGACAGCTACAGACAGACACGTAAATAAACAGACAAACGGATAAACAGTAGAACATACACGCACACGTACAGAGACAGATAAACAGACTCACACACATACAGATTGACAGACAGAGAGACAGACAGACGGACGCAAAATGAAGAGGAATATTTTGGAGCCACAATAGAAGTCCCTATTTGCTCGTCCACACCTGCATTCATTCATTCATTCATTTTTTTCATTCCTTTTTCTGTCATTCATTTCGTTCGTCTTTCTCTCATTCGTCTCGTTCGTCTCTCTGTCCTTCATCTATTCAACTATGCGCCCATTTATTTGTCCTGCTTTCTTTCCTTCTTTCATTTCTTTTAAGCACTCATTCGTTCAAAAGCGAACATATCACCAGCATCGGCCGTAAAGTAAGAAAAAATGAGGCAATACATTTGTGTCACAATGCGTTGGAATTAGATCTAGGCGCTCGTCAATTTTGGGGCATGTAGAATTATTGGTATCATCTTAAAGTTTGTTCATTTAAAAAAAAATTTTTTTTTTTTTTTT
>NW_004797777.1:33007-34066 GCF_000002075.1 Aplysia californica | reverse complement strand
CACACACACACGACACACACACACACGCTGACACACACAAACACACACATACACAAACACACACACGTGCAATGGTGCCTCTTTATAGTCGTACAACCTCACATTTCTAACATAATTACTCAGAAAGCACGGAGATTGTATCGTTCATTCCTCCATGATTATCATAAAAGCAAAGATGGCGGAATCAAATTATCGCTATCAATGATCAATGTAATATATTATTCTACCGTCGGCGAGAATCAACCCTTCCTTACACCTTTTGAAAGCGGCAACGTTTCGGGGAATCCCGCTAATTATTTATAATTCACATTTTATTGCGCATGCTCGTGACTCAGCCATTTAAATCTTTGGGCAGCAGTTTGACAACTTCCGTTGAAGTGATCGTAAAGCGGGGTTCTCGCACGCTATAATATCCAAAACACGCCTGTCACGCATCTGATAATGAGGCATTATTACGCTGATTTATATTTCAGTTTGTGGGTGGTTGGCGGGTGCTCTGCTATGGTTTGCTCCTTCTATCTTTCCCTATCAAACATTCTATCGTCCTTATCTCTCTCATCCTCCTCCTTTTTTGTTTGTTTGTTACTCTCTGACCACATCTCTAATCATCGGCTCTTATTAATTTGATCGTATTCTGTTGATTAAGTGCCTTAAAACATCCCCCAACTAAAACAAAAATATTTCAGTTCAGTAGAAGTTTTACGGCGCTCGCAACTAGTTCTCTACCTTAGAATTACAAAGTTTTATCTGACATCAAGATGAAGACCTCGTGGAACCTGGAGAAGAATCACAGAAATCGATGTACAGAAAAGTGGGAAGACATGGAACCACATCAAGAGGCTACCCCGGGATAGAGGAAAGTGGAGGGTGTTTGTCCGTGGCCTATACCCTGGTGCAGGGGGAGAAAGGCAATGATGATGATGATCTGACATTTTTGACCGTTATAGGTTCATGAGACCATGAGCGTCAGAAACCAAATGATTTATATTCACATGTGCTCTATCAAAATCGTAATACGGGGTGCCCGCGTGTTTGTTTTCAGTTTCAGGCGATCGAGTC
>NW_004797777.1:26971-29120 GCF_000002075.1 Aplysia californica | reverse complement strand
CACATTAAACATGTTCAGTTTGGTAGGAATGAATTTTGAATTTTGCCCGGGAGGCGGTCAAAGCCTACTCTTATCGATTTTAGACCACCAAGGGATCTTTAATGTGCGCAACTTGCACACAGGCCCTCCGAGATTTTTTATCCTTTTCCGAGAAAGCTTAATGTTAGATCTTACCCATCCTAAGATCAGGTGTGTTGCTGAAACAGTAGTAAGAAAGAGTCAAGGAGTAGCACAGTAGAAAGGCTACAGAAAGAGAAGGGGGCAAATGGAGGTGGGCTTGAGGGCAGAAAGTGGAGATGAAAGCAGACGACAGAACATTGCTAGAGAGAGAAAAGGAGAGAAAGAGAGAGAGAGAGAGCAAATCTTCCGTCACTGTCAGGCTTAGAACCCGGAACCTATTGAAATAGAGGCAAACGTGGTAACCTCCAGACCACGAGAGCCCCCCGCGGTAACTTTAATTGCCGTTGTGATGACAACATCCAGATAACATGGCTATGCCCGAACCATGCATAACTGTGGTATACATGTTTTTCCTACCCAAGATGTTGATGCACTTTCTTCCTTCCCACCCCAAAGTGTGTGTGTGTGTGTGTGTGTGTGTGTGTGTGTGTGTGTGTGTGTGTCTGTGTTTGTGTGTGTGTGTATGTTTGTTTTTCATCTGTATTTCACGAGTGTTGTAGAAACAGGTTTACGCAAATTGTGCGGATTATCGACAGACACTGCAGGTGGTTGGCGGGTGCTCTGGTGTGGTTTGCTCCTTCTTTCCTACCGAACATCTATCTCCTTCTCTTTCTGCACTTGACGACCTGCGATGTACCTACCTATCTGCCTCCCCAGATGTTGGAAATACTCTACTATACAGCAACGAAACGCAGCTGATAAAAACCTGAAAATTCTTTGCCATATTGACAGGCCAAAGGGCAAGATGTTTTAGTAGAGGTTTTACGGTGCTCGCAACTGCATAAGGTCATATGAGCGCCAGAAGATTAGAGGTGTTACAAGAGAGTAACAAACATAAAAAAAGAGGGGGAGATAAGGACGATATATGTTTGATAGGAAAGAAGAAGCAAACCACACCAGAGCACCCGCCAACCACCCACAAAGGGCAAGAACTCAGATGACCGCAGGATCTGAAAAATGTATTCAAGTAAAGTATCTCTCTCCTCCTTTTTTGTGTGTGTTCCTTACTCTCTTGTAACACCTCTAATCTTCGGCACTTACATGGCCCGTGTTGCAAATGTGTGAAACTATTGCTAAAACTTTTTAAAGTTTCGACTCAAAGAGGTGTAATAAATACAAGAGGGCAAAATTTTGATGTGTCAGGACGCAGTGAAATCAGACGCTCGTTAAATTTGTGGGGGTATATAGAGTTACTGGTATCATCTTGTGTTTGCATGTTGGAGTGAAGAGAAGCACACGGACACACTAATGATCATTTGGCTCTTGGGAAAAAGTTAGACACACAGACAGAAACAATGGAGAAAAAGTGAAGAGGTAGGACCTACCAGTGGTGCCCTCCAACCACATTCATGCAGTACCTTCCTAAAGCTTGCTCATTTGTTTTGTTTTTGATGAAAAAAGATCAGTCGTAAATAGAAGTCGAGATATTTGCGATTGAAGAAGGTGAGGACTGTCTGGTGTCAGAGGAAAAATTAACGAGAAAATGGCCGCCAAAGTTTGGTGACGTGCAATGTATGAGTATACTTGTACTTGGAAACTGCAAATTGACATTTTTTGTACCTTTGATCAACGTTTTTCACTCAAATCCAAACAGAAAGAAATGAACATAAAAGGTGCTGAGAAAAAAGAATGGGCGGAATAATGCCGATTGTTTAAAATTCATTTTTTTAAACGAGTTTCTCATTTCACCATGAAGCCACTCATTTAAAGAAGTTTTAGCTAGAGTTTACGGCACCTGCAACACAATTAGGCCATATACGTGCCGATGGTTAGAGGTGTTACTAAAGAGCAGCACACAAAAATATAAAGGAGGAAAGATAATATTAAGGACGATAGATGTTTGATAGGAAAGAACGAACAAACCACACCAGAGCACCCACCAACCACTCACAAACTGGACTGAGCAGGAATTACCTCTTTCCAGCGTTGACCCCATACCCCTCCCTTTCCCAAAGCTTTAATACCCCCC
>NW_004797777.1:20702-21976 GCF_000002075.1 Aplysia californica | reverse complement strand
ACACACACACACACACACACACACATGCGTATATACACACACTCGCACACACACTATATATGTTTCCGTATGCATGTGCATGTGTGTATAAAAAAAGTTTCCCAACATCAAATCACAACTTTGTCCCAATGGTCTACCATACTCTACGAAAACGACGCCTTCACTTTATGAAGACGAAGACGACCACTCGATTCAAGTGCCCAAAGTCTCCAAGACCCCTGTTCCTGGAGTGGTCAGTCTTGACCCCCGTGACGTCTCTGTTGACCGAGCTCTTGACCAGGCACCTAACCAGTGTCACTGGACAGTGGTCAGCGAGGCACGAGTCTGGAGGAGCACCTCTGGGACAAACACTGGAGGGCGGGGTTCAAACTTCTTCTCTGTTGTTCGCCTGTTTGAATTTGTTTTCTTTGTGGCTTGGACATAGACTTGTGTGTACTTTTAGATCGCGCACTGTCATGGCTGCTCATAGACTTATGTTTACTTTTAGATCGTGCACTGTCATGGCTGCTCATAGACTTATGTTTACTTTTAGATCGTGCACTGTCATGGCTGCACATAGACGTATCGCTACCTTCGTATCACAAAGTTCGATCTGACAGGGTTAGCCGTTTTGAGTTGCCAAGACCACGAGGCCAGAAACCAAACTTATTATGTACCTCTAGAACACTCACTGTCTTTTTCGCACATAGACCTATCTACATTTAGTTGTCTTAGATAGAGCACTGTTGTTTCTGTCTACCTGTGTTACTTTTCCCTGCACTAAATGGCCATCATTGTGTCGATGTGCATCTCTTTACTCAAACACACAAACCATCAAATAAATAAACAGATACAAACACACACACTAACGATCTAGGAGCCGAACAAATTAACAAACAAACGCTACTCCAGCGGCTCCTGAGTAATTTGAGTTTGGGATCCACGCTAAAGAGAAAATGAATTTTATTCATGGTATCTATGGTTAAGCTAAAGGCGTCTGTGGTGTAGTCGTTAGCTGCTTTGCCATCGAACAAAATGCTTGAGTTCGATTCCTGTGTAAACAGAATTTTGTCTTGCATCCAAAGGATCCAAAGTTTTTTGGACTATTGAATAGACATACGGGTCTTGAACATCTAGCTCTAGCTCTCACTGACAAACGAGGCAACCTATTTATGGAACCTAAGCAAATAATGGGTAACTGGGAAAGATCAGGGAAACGTAGATTTTTTTAAAGAGCATCCGAGCCAAGGAATGAATGGAGAACCATATCGCCGATGTCTGTTGCAGATCTGGCA
>NW_004797777.1:14263-16460 GCF_000002075.1 Aplysia californica | reverse complement strand
CACATACACACACGCGCACACACACGCACACACACGCACACACACACACACACACACACACACACACACACTCATTCACACACACTCATTCACACACAAACTCACATACATATAAATTATATCCACACATATACGGACACACACAACGCACACAGACTCACAGAGACACACATATAGAAACACACACATACACACACACAGACACACACAGACCACTTTATGACACACACACAGACACACATAGACCACTTTATGACAAACACAAACGCATACATATTAGAGGGTGCAACTGGTAGGTCCAACTTCTATTTTTGCCCTTTGTTGTTTCTGTCTTTCTGTGTGGGCGGTTGGAGGGCGCAACTGGTTGGTCTTACTTCTTTACTTTCCTTTTGTTGTTTCTGTCTGTGTGGGTGGTTGGAGGGTGGCACTGGTAGGTCCTACTTCTTTATTTTCCCTCTGTTGTTTCTGTCTGTGTGGGTGGTTGGAGGGTGGCACTGGTAGGCCCTACGTCTTTACTTTCCCTCTGTTGTTTCTGTCTGTCTGTGTGGGTGGTTGGAGGGTGGTTCAGGTAGGTCCTACTTCTTTTCTTCCCCTCTGTTGTTTCTTCCTGTCTGTCTTGCTTCTTCCCTGCACTATATAACTATCTACTGTGTCGTATTGCTTCTCTTTACTCGACACACAAACACATTCACACTTGTAGATATACATAAATACACACATGCAGACACACACACATTCACACACACACTCACACACACACACACACACACATACACACACACACACACACACACACACACACACGGTATTCCCACACATTCACATGAGCGTTGATACACACACATACACATTCAACAAAATAGTAGCCTTTGCAGATAGTTGATCGGTGTGGAATTCTCCTAAAAAAATAAAAGGTGTATATTTTACGTCTTCTTCCACACAAGTTGGATCATATAGGAGGCGGGCCTTCACCCTGCCTGTCAGTGTCAAATCGGCCTCGGAGGCTTACGGCAGTGGGTGGTTGGCGGGTGCTGTGTTTGGTTTGCTCCTTCTTTCCTATCAAACCTCTATCATCCTTATCTCTTCTCCTTCTTTCTGTGTTTGTTACTCTCTTGTAACACTTCTAACGTTTGGCTCTTATATGACCTCGTTGTGTTTCTAATACCGTAAAAGTCTTGACTGAAATAATCTATAGGGGTGTAACATCCCAGCAGAAAGACCGACAGGATACTCCACAAAAGTCCCCCGCCCCTCCCCAACACACACGCCTTCACGATACACTCGCGATAATCCAAGCATGCGATATTACCAATCGCCAAACCGCTACACCACAGATGTGGAATGGAACTCGGAATCCTCAAATCCCACCCCCTGTTGTTTCCACTGCTGGCCTTATCGGAAGTTATCGTACGGAATTTTGCGTATGTCAAACCTTCTCTCAATCCTAGAACCCAAACTTCCTCGAACGGGGTGCAATATCAAAAGCTCGGGTGTCCAACCAATAAATGCCGTATACGTTACTCATTTAATATCCGAGGGGGGATTTCAGGAGAGATAAGACTTTGCACAGAATGCCACCAGAAATCAAATTACAAAGATTGAAGAAGCTTAAAGGCCTCTCCCGATAAGCCTAGTGATGTTTGTGTGTTCAGCCAACTGGAGATTTACACGACCCTTGAAACAAAGGGGGAGATAACCGCGTTGGGTCATAGTGGCTTATACTTCAGAGTTATGCGCCCTTGGTCTGGACTGGTTTGGACGGTCTGTTATACATTAGTGCTGCGTGCCTTTGAACCTGGTTTGAGCCTATCCTAGACGGTCAGAGAACGTTAGTATAAGAACGTATAGAGCCTATCTCATAGACTTTAGGGTGTGTGTGTGTAGTAGTAGTATAAGGTTTTACGGCGCTCGCAACTGCTAAGGTCATATGAGCGCGTGTGTGTGTGTGTGGTTGGATGGAAGGCGCCACTGGTAGGTCCTACTTCTTCTCTTCCCTTCCATTGCTTCTGTTTCTGTCTGTCTGTCTGTCTTACTTTTTCCGTGCGCTAAATGACCGTCGTTGTGTCGAGGTGCTTCGTTTTACTCAAACAGACAAACAGACAGACGAACAAACAAACAAACCAACAAACCGTGGACTTGAGTTATAAAATTATAATGTCTTAGATCAGGCATTGTCATGGCCGTCACTCTTTGCTCT
>NW_004797777.1:11675-12802 GCF_000002075.1 Aplysia californica | reverse complement strand
CCCCCCCCTCTAAACATGACTCTGCTTAATTATATTTTTCCTCTTGTAGTCTTCAAATGTCGCCACTGAAATGCGATGCGTATTACTGATTGTTATTTCCTCGTTGACTATAATTATACGATACTAAATGTATCAACGACTCTTAAAATTCACAACAACAAAAAAGAAAAGCGCAAACACTCATTTCATCATCTTCGTGAAGTAGTAGTAGAATTATCTAACATCTATGTACAGAAATAAATATATGTTCACAGAACTTAAACACATAAATGTGAGTGGATATTTCGTCTCGTTTCATAGAAGTTGTATCTAGTAATGTATATATATATATATATATATATATTATAATATATGATATGAAATGTATATCTCGAGGTACAGTAATCTATATATGTTATATTATATAATTTGTACCTCGAGACAAAAAATAGATCACAGAAGGAGCTCTGATGATGGCTGCGGGGGTCACCGGGTCAAAGGTCATGGAATATATTAACCTAGATCCAGATTTCCCGCCAGCCTATAAAGTCATACAATATGAAAATACATGCTCTAATTACGACATTCTGTATAAATTCATTGTTCGCAATGGTTCACAATAGTAACATTATGCTATATTATTATTTACAGTATGATGAGAGTTATACTGCTATGTGCGATATGTATTGTATTATGAATAGTATATTATTATCATACTGTATTATGTACAAATTTGCAAACAAGAATCGTAAGTTGCAATCTTTGAAGGGCAATTGAAAAAAAAACCAACAACGTGTTAATGGCTTAATTCTTAGAAATTGTTGTTGTTGTTGTTGTTGTTGTTGTTGTTGTTGTTGTTGTTGTTGTTGTTTTTCTGTTCGTTTTGTTGTCTTTTATAATTAGTTATTTTTTGTTTTGAATTTTCCTTACTGTTCGTCAATTGCATGTTTTACAAATATTATAAACCGTTTTTTTAAACAATTATTATTACTTAGATCTATGTATGATTTCGTTTTATGGTTTTGCTTTTTACTCCCTTTTTGGTATTTGTTTGTTGTTTCTTTCGTTTGTTTGGGGTTTTGGGTTTGTTTATTTCTGTTTTATTTTCATCTGTCTTTTATCTTTTTAGTTTAGTTTTTATTTTGGGG
>NW_004797777.1:10070-11346 GCF_000002075.1 Aplysia californica | reverse complement strand
CTCTCTCTACATGCACCTTTATAGATACGCCACCCCGATAACAAACATACTATTATTACATTATTATATTGTAACATTTTCAAAAACAATCTATGTACAAATTCCCACAAGGAAAGCTTTTATCACAGTTTTAGCTTTGACTTTGAGCCAGAATTAATTTCGTGAAAGAAATATTCTGTATTTTTTTTTCAAACTTTTATGTATTTTCAGCATTTTTTATTTAATAAATGGAATGTTGGTGAAGATTTATGATTGTACAAAGATTATGGGATACTGCAACTAATGAATCTCGAATTGCGAGGGGGAAAAAAGAATGAGATGCAACTCGACAAAATGTGGGTTTTTTTTTTAACTTAATAAATAGAAAAAGATTGCAAGTATAGAAGTAAAAATGAAGGTATATTTTTAAAAGAAGAGAGAAGGATTTAAAAAAATAAATTTAAAAAAATATATATAAAGGCCAATTAATAAAAGCCTAGTACCCCCGAACACCCCCTTCCACAACGAATGGATACGCTTCTTCATTACGTCTTACTCAATTTACGCAAAAAAATGAATACATTTATAATTATTTTCTCTTTTTCCTTTACCGTTTCCCAAATGTGTGTATTGTAATATAGGATTGACGTTGGAACACAATAGATGCGTTCTTGTGGGATACCATTAAAAACCCCTCTATTATAACACTCAAAATACATGTTGTTTAACTATTTATTTATGTATCTATTAATTAATTAATTAATTAATTAAATAATTAATTAACAAATACCTATTTACTTATTTATATCGATAGTTTGCTTTCTTAGCTTTTAGAGAAAGAAGTAGATTTTTATCCCTTCCCAGATTATGATGTGTTGAAGGGCGCGATAAATTAATCGACTATTTATTCGATGTCTGTATTCCTGAATATCCTTTTTAATGCTGTGGAGATGATGACGATAATGAAAATATTGGCAACCAATATGACAATAATGACAATGGCATTGATAATACCGTTAAAATAACAAAAATATAATACATTATTCAGAATTTCATTTACACACAATAATTGTTATATTATTATTACAAAAATAGCATCAAATTAATATTATTTATTTCACATTTGGACGGATCTTCGAGAAGGACAAGCGTGTTTCTGGTCTGTCTGGTGAGAGAGGCAGAGACAGGGGCTTGGTTTGTGGCAGTGACTGTAGGCCAAGTGGTTTATTTACATTGGAGATGGATAGAGGAATAAATAAATAAATGAATAAATAAATAAATGAATAAATAAATAATT
>NW_004797777.1:3834-7782 GCF_000002075.1 Aplysia californica | reverse complement strand
TAAAAAGAGTAAAAGACTTTAGTTACTACACGTTAAAATGTTCTTCCCCCCTTTCAATATAGTGTAGATTATTTTCAATGCCGTCTGTCAGGGATACCCCCCCTCCACATCCCCCATCCCCTTAAAAAAAATAAAAAATATTGGACTCGAAATGGCGTCTTTTGCGTGCAACGGCAAGGAACCTAACTATTTCACCACACGTACTGGTCCCGTTATCAGATAGAACCATCCTGTTCTATGCCCTACTCGTGATGAGTTCACATAGAACCTTTTGGCCCTACACTCTGCCCACGATGAGTTCAGATAGAACGTTGTGGCTCTAAGCCATATCCACACGTTTATTATAAAACTTTTTGGCTCTAGTCTCTACCCGCGATTCAGTTCAGGTAGAACGTTGTGGCTCTTAAGTCCTACCCGCGATGAGTTCAGATAGAACGTTTTGGCTGTAAGCCCCGCCGGCGATGAGTTGAGATAGGACGTTTTGGCTCTGAGCCGGAGCCTTTCTCCAACTGCGTTTCTCCATTTGCCAGACTTTGATCCCGTGTGAGATTGAAACTGCCTGCCCGTTTGATCACCTTAATCGATTCATCGATTTCTGTTTTCGCTATCACGTGTTTATGCCCACTTCCTCCTCCCTAACACAAAAAGCAAAAAAAGACTACGCACACCACCCATGAACAAAATGGTAACTTAGTGCTTTGATAATGCAGTTGTGTTTTATTTTTATTATTATAATTGTTATAATAATAATAATAATAATAATAATAATAATAATAATAATAATAATAATAATAATAATAAAAAATTGTTTTCGGCTTCAGTCTTTCACGAACAGATTGTAATGGCATTGCTCCCCAATCCCCATCCTATGTCCCCCATTGCCTTTATCTTCCTACCCCCACCCCCCAACTTCAATGTCCAACCCCCCTGTCTCGCCTACCCCAATTTTCAACTGCTCCCCCCCCCCTCTCCAACCTCCTATCGCCGGTTACCCTTACCACCTCCCAAGGTACCAATGGCCAACTCTATTAATTTGCCTTTCAGCACGGAAGAAGACACTCCATATATGAATCTTAAAATTAAAAAAAACCCCGAAACAAAACAAAACAAAACAAAACTAAAGAAACACCTCCGACAAATAAAGAAATGAATTTCAAAGTGGTTGAAATAGAATCACAATCTAGAATCCCGGAAACACACGGACGTTAAAGGCGAAAAACAAAACAAAACAGAGCACTTGGTCCTCACAATTTCCTCCTCTGATATCACAAAAAATATGAAATATTAAAAAAGAAGAAGAAGATGGAAAAAAAAAGAGGCAAAAACAACAATAGAAATTAATGTCTCCGTTACTCTCTCTTTCTCTCTGAGCCTTCTCTCTCTGAGCCTTTTCCCCTCTTCTCTCTCCCCCCCCTTTAGATGATACAATTTAGATGAGATACACACGTTCTCTCTCTCTCTCTCTCTCTCTCTCTCTCTCTCTCCCTCCCTCCCTCTCTCTCCCCCACTCTCCCTTCGCTTATCTATTTATCTATCACACACACACATACACGCACAAACGAACACACACGCAAACACAAACACTAACAAACATACTCACGCGCAAACAACCAAATTAAATACACGCACGGTAACTGTGAAAACAATCGGATATTTAAATGATGTGGCGACGCTAGGATTGTGCGTTGATTAATTTGGAAAGCGAGTTAGATTTATAAAAAAAAAAAAAAAAAAAAAAAAAAAAAAAGCAACTTAAACTACAGGCAAGCACTCAGATTACTTTTGTTGCGAAAAGCTGGATGAATTAATTCTCTATTTGCGTGAGTTCACTCATATGTTACACCCAATACTGCGATGAGGTCAGACGTTATGGCGGGCTGCACACGCACCGGAACTCCCAGGTCAAAAGGTTTCCATGCAGGTATCATGCAACCAACTAATTTAAAAAAAAAAATGTATTGGAGGTTGGAAGGGGGGGGGGGGTGTCTTGCAAATACATGAAAAGAAATATCCTTGTCTACAGAGGAAACTTATCGCGTAACTGCATGAAAAAAAATTTCTCTTTTTACAAAAGAAACAATATTAATGCATACATTAAATTTGATTTACACCCTCATTGACACAATTCAGATTATTTAGAAGGCGGGCTGCTTTGACCCTGGCTGAGATGAATGCAACATTCTTTCAGAAAGAAAGAGATACTACATAGATTAGAAATTCTCCCCACGCAGCAATTGAACTCCTGTCTAGTGCATGCGGGGTCGAAGCGCCTAACTGCTACACCACAAACGCCGATGGTCTATAGTTGCGTGAACCCTTTGACGTGAAGTCTTCGGGTAACTTTTGACGTATTTTCCCTGGGTAACTTTGGATGTGAATCCTACACAGGGTGACCTTAGAACCTGAGGGTGCCGGTGACGTGTGATCCTGCTGTGAATTTCTGCGTAACAGCCCGGGACACCGAGGGGGCGCACGTTTTGATGACGTATCACTTTTTTTTAGAGAACATTCTTAGAGCAGAGCGTTCATAACGACATCATAATTATAAACACAATTTTAAAACAAATTAAATCGAAGATCATCTCAAACCAAACTTGACGTTTTAAGAAGTAAAAGTCAGTTGTGGAATCTACAGTTGAAATTATAGGACTACTACGTATAATTCTTTTTTTTTTATCTCCACGAGTTACAACATTTCATTTTTTTTTCTGTTATGTACGACGTCATCAAAACATGCGCCCAAGAGCATCGTCTCGGCTGAAACACTAATACTATCAAGAAGCCGTGCAGTGTAATACCATAGATTTATAGTGGAACATCCTAGACTGCGCACTGTGATCTGGTTCACTTATAGAGCACACAATTTTGGCTCAATTAGAGCTAGATGTGGGGGCAAAAAAAGGAGGTTGGGGGGGGGGGGATGGTGAGAGGAGCTAAGAAGTGGGAGGAGAGGCGGAAAAAACGGGGAAGGGGGGGGGGGGTGCTGTTCACACAAGACTATAGTGAGAGTGGGGTGTTGCCCTTTATTTAGGCTTACTGTCTCGGACTCTTGAGGAGTTTTGATACATAAAAAAAAATAAAAAATTAGATTCTTTGTTTTTTCGTTTCTTTTCTTTCTTTTTTTTTTCTCAAGCAGAGCGCAGAGCTGTGGCCTTGACAGTGCACGGTCTAGGTGTACAAATCTATGGGTAATACTATATTTGGATCGGTCGTTGGTAGAACAAAGAGCGTCTCCCAAAGACAGAATACTGAGTAAAAGTAAAGTATAGTCCTCCCCTTACCAACTGCTTCAACTTCAGTGCGCAACACCCAGAGGTCACAGTTGGGTTGCAAACAGTTCTGTGGCACAGAAACACGTAACAGCCGGGATGTGCTCGTAGCCATACGCATTAACTTGGAGGTGGGGGTGTTAAACTTTACTTTTCCGTAATACTGAGTAGGCACTTGGAAATACTGTTTTCTTACACGTGTTTATTTGGACTATTTATTTATTACTTACGGCAAAGTTGCGCGGAGGGTTTTTCTTGCGATAAATGAATAAACGAGTTTGTTTTGTTGTTGGATGTTGAGAATGTTTTTTGGGATATTTTTTGTTATTTTTACTTTCTCTCTCCCTCCCT
This sequence comes from Aplysia californica, assembly GCF_000002075.1. Classification (NCBI taxonomy): domain Eukaryota; kingdom Metazoa; phylum Mollusca; class Gastropoda; order Aplysiida; family Aplysiidae; genus Aplysia; species Aplysia californica. Next base: position 4,162 of record NW_004797777.1, on the reverse strand, counting down.
CCCTTCCTCTCTCTCTCTCTCTCTCTCCCTTCCCTCCCTTCCTCTCTCTCTCCCTCTCTCTCTCTCTCTCTCTTTCTCTCTCTCTCTTTCTCTCTCTCTCTCTCTCTCTCATTAATATACCTCTGTATCTCTGCTAAATAATCTCCGCTTCCCTCAAGTCTCACAGACATTTCAACAAATAGCAATACGTTGACTAAGTAATTATGTTATCATCACCATCGAAATAATCCAAACATGTCGTTTGTTATTTGTTGCATAGTAACACAAGGGGGTGATAATAACAACATCATAATGAGCAAAAATATACATACATGCAGTGACATAGTGG
>NW_004797777.1:1591-2732 GCF_000002075.1 Aplysia californica | reverse complement strand
GGGGGGGGTGCGTGTGTGTTATCAAGTTATAACGTCATAATGTTTTGCTGTGTGTTGTGCGTGTGTGTTATGGTATGCATTGAAGTGAATGTGTTATCAATTGTGTTATGTACTATTTTTTGGTGTGTGTTGTTTTGCGTGTTAGGATGCGTGTTGCGGTGTGTCATAATGTGTTTCATGAAGAGAATAATATTTATTATTCTTATAGTGTGTATTACTCTGCGTGTCACTGAGCGCACACTTCACAACGCGCACGATTTCTGAACAACAAGTCCCTTCCTCGCGCTATCTGAAAATCGACTCCGTCATGCACGAACCGAATCCAATATAGATCGATACCTGATGATGTTTGAATGCGATATCTTTGCCTTGTTTTTTCCTGAAATAAAGCACCCCGGGCATGGCTGAAACAAAGGAACGGATTTGATCATTTTTTTGTGGATTTCTTTTTTTTGTTTGTTTATTGTTTGTTTGGTTTGGTTCTGTTTTTGTGGGACGAACAAGTTGCAGAAGCAAACATGATTACAATCTTAGGGATAAAAAAAGAAAGGAACAAAAGCTTTTTTGTTTTCCAGTGATGAACTCGTTGTAAGAGGAAACCTGATCTCTGTGAGATATTTCGTTGAGTTGGATCAGTAGCATTTCCGATATTTGCATAGCGTGATGTGAATAATAAGTCTTTAAAAATTTTAAAAAAACATATTTAGGTTATTCATAAGTGGAATGTTTGAAGTCCACCTCCGATAGGAAAGGGAGTAGAGATTCTTTGGAGTTCCATGAAATGTCTCTGAACGGAGATTAAATTTAACAAATTTTAACGCATTTTTCAAACGTAATAAGGTTACTTACAGGTGGAATGTTCGATTTAAAGTCTATTTCCGATATGAACAATCGCAGGGAATGCATGGAGCTCCATGAAATCTCGCAGCTCAGCGACTGAAGGAGGATATTTTTTCGTTGTTGTTGAAGAGGGTGTCGTTGTATGGTCCGTCCTTTTAGTGGTTAGCTTGGATTTAAAAAACCAACATACCCAAACATTCTTTTGTGGTCGTTGTAACCATCGTTGTCATCGTTGTTTCTTCTCAATATCTTCTCGCTGTTTGTGATGAAAGCTGGTGGACGTTATTTACTCGTTGTTGTT
>NW_004797777.1:0-1277 GCF_000002075.1 Aplysia californica | reverse complement strand
GCTGCTGTGTGTGTGTGTGTGGTAGCCTATTCGTTCGAAATGCTTGGAGCCCCGAAGAGCGTGCTCTTCGCCAGGGCCACCGCCTCCCTTGGGTAGCGGGTGAGGCAGTCCAACCTCCCTGAATCCTCCCCAAAGAGATGCCACCGCCGGACCTCCGTGGCGAGGCGTCTCTTCAGCTACTGCTCCAATTCTGCTGTTGTTGTTATTGTTATTATTGTCCTCGTCGTCTTCGTTGTTGTTGTTGTTGTTGTTATTAGCGAAGAAATTTTTCGCTTTGCTGTTGCTCAAGAAATCGCCACCTCTTGGAATTCGAACTCATATCCTCATGGAGCATGGTGAAGTTCCTCACAACTGTACCATGTCAATACCTCTTGCTTGTCTGGTCTATTCCGAAATTATTTTTTTAAAATCCAAAAACAGAAATTTTTCGTTGTAGATAATCTTCTTTTACTTTTACGGTACCACCATAATTATTAGGCTTGTTGACATTTATTCTTTTTTGTGTTCATGGTTGAAGGGTGGCACTGGTAGGTCCTACTTCTTCTCTTTAGCTGTGTTGTTTCTGGCGATCTATGTTTCTTGTTTCCTGCACTATATGGCCGTTATTGTGTTGATTTACTTGTCTTTCTTTTTTTAAAACATGATATATAAATCGTGGCTAGGAGAACTGTAAAATGGAATCCTCAAGGAAGGTGGAAGAGAGGGAGGCCGAGGTCCACCTGGAAGCGAAATCCAAAGGCAGATCTCAGGCATACGGGGCACAGCTGCTCTGGAAGTAGAGAAGCAGGTGGTTGGCGGGTGGTCTGGTGTGGTCTGCTTCATCTTTCCTGTGAAACAGCAATCGCCCTTATCTCCACTCCTTCTTTTTTGTGCATTTGTTAATCTCTAATTGTAACATCTCTCATCTTCGGTAGATCTACTTATATGACCGTATTGTGTTACAAATGCCATAACACTTTTATTAAAAGATCTTTTTTTAAATGTATTTGCTGCTCTCGTGTGATATCTATCATCTTCGCCACTTGTATGACCGTATTATGTTGCAAGTGCCGTAAAACACGCACCAAAATAAAAGAAGGCGAGACCGGTGGAGAGTTCTCCTTGGCGCCCTGTACCCAATATCAACGAGAAAAACACAGACAGAGATGTCTAGACTAGACCTCTGGAGGCTTTTTTTCGAAGGTCACTGTTCTTCATCCATAAATGTTGTTTCTATTTATAGCCACCACCTCGTTGCCTGCTGTAGGAAGAGGTTTGGCCCGAAGTGGAGCAGGGGC
>NW_004797776.1:598302-601795 GCF_000002075.1 Aplysia californica | reverse complement strand
GACTTGAAGGCCGGCATCTCTTTCGCATGACGCCACAGCGACCCAATTCTGGCTTCACTGAAACTGAAATAGGAGACCCCCTGTGTGCGAAGTAGTATGTTACAGTCATGTCGGTCAAGTGAGTTCCAAATGGAAGGCTCAATTTAACTCTTACTTTTACTTAGTTTTACCAAACTGTGTCAACAATTTGATGTCCCTTAATAGCTAATCATACCGCTAACAAGATCTAATGTTAGAGAGCCTGGGCTTAAGGGGCTTGGAGCAGAAGAGTCATAGATATGTTAAAAACCCATAGCCTTCCATTAAATACATTGTAACAATCTCTATTGGTGAAAATCGCCCTTATGTGAGAGGTGTGTAACTCTCATGAAATTGAAGATGAATTCCACTTTATTTTCTATAGTTCACATTTTGTCCATCAACTGAAATTGCTATATATGTAATTCCTCCCAGCCTGACTCGGCCCAGTGACAGAAATACGCAATGTTTGACCCATGATAAGAGATGTGCACAACCTGTAGGCCTACTTATTCATTACGGAAACTTTGCTTATCAAATGAGTGTTTTATGTGACGTGATGAGTGATGTGGGCCAATGGCCTTAAACAATGAATAAACTCATTTACTTACTTACCAAACTCTGTCATGCAACCTATTCATTGGTGATAAGTTTGGATCTGTGAGCCGAATACTGCGCCTTTCAGGAGTTCCGATTTTTCCATTGCGTTTTGAAACACACCAGCCTGTTTTATTCTTCCTCAAGTCTTGGGACTTCACACCTTTAACAACATGTATTATATATAGATTCTTTATGGCTTCCTTTGCCTTCTAAATGGTCACAGTGGTACTGATGACAATCTTCAGTCAGTTACTTGTTGCTTTCGGGTAGGCACTAGATCTACATATATACCACAGCAGGTGAATGTGAAAGATTCTATACACATTCACTACGGATGTCCCTTCATCAAAGAAGGCTTTTTTCCCCAATGTAGGTGTTTCACACTCCCCATCCCCCATCGACACAATTATGATTGTTAAACCAGTGGGCTTTGGCCCTGCCTGCCAGGATCAGCCTGGGTTGAAAGTTATACCGGTACAATTGTACAATGTCTTCGAAGAAAAACAGAGATAACTGATACGGTTCTAGTTCTCTCTATTAAAAAAATATTATCCTAACACAGGAATCGAACCCAAGTCTTCTGCATGTTACATTAACTTTTAAGTAGTTATACTGAGTTAACTGAGATCCTGACCACTCCACTAACAAAAGTAAAAGAATGTGGCCATTGGAGAATGACGGGGAGCACATGTAGGCCTACTTCTGGTTTATTCACCCCCAAGGAATTTGCTTGCTGTTGAAGTGTGCTGCCTTGCTGAGGACGCCTGTTCCACTGTATACTATAAAACCTCTTTGGAAGGACACAACACTGAACACAACCTTTTCTTTCTTCTGTCTTCACTTCAAATTATCATTTTTTTAAATGGTAAGTGTTTTACGGCGTTCGCAACAGCATGGGCCCGCGGGACACATTGTTCAGTTAGTAGGGAATTTTGAGTTTGGGCCAGGTGGCAGTCGAAGCCTGCTCTTTATCAATTTTAGACCCCCAAGGGATCTTTAACGTGCACCACTTGCACACGGTACCTTCGACATTTTTCGCCCTTGTCCGAGAAGGCAAGGTGTACATCTTTCCTATCAGAAGATCAGGGATGTGGCTGAAAGACAGCAGTAAGAAGGGGCCAAGAAATAGAAGTAGCAGTAGAAAGGCTGCAGAAAGAGTCAGGAGCCCGAAGGAGGGGGCAAAGGAGGTAAAGGGGTGGGGGCAGAAAGTGGAGACAGAATCAGACAACAGAACATTGCTAGAGAGCAGGAAAAGAGGTAAAAGGAGACAATTTTAGAGAAGAAAATTTTTCGGTTGCTAACCGGATTCGAACGCGGAACCTTTGAATGAGAGGCGAACACCTTAACCTCTAGGCCACGAGAGCCCCCAATTACAGTGGAACTCGGATTCAACGAGCTCGGATTCAACGAGAACTCGGATTCAATGAGATGAGATAGATTCCCCGTTTTTTTCCCCTTCTTTAAAATCAATAAATATAGCCCGGATTCAAAGAGCACTTAAATCAGGGAGCTCGGATTCAACGAGGTTGCTTCCTCCAGGGTGAACAGCCCCTGCAGACGTGGCTTCGTTCATTTTTCTCCCAGAACGAACTTTATTATTCCCGGAAACCATCCATTGCACCTGCACTGTGAATCATTATTCACTTAGCCGATTGCATGCGACCAATCAGCGGCCTTTTTTCATACCAACACATGCGTTGTTGGCTCGCGCACGTTTCTACTCTGGCGTGTGTCGGGGTCGGATGGGCGGCCTGCACACGTGTGGCTGTGTGTGCGTGTGTTGGGGAGGGGGGGGGGGGGTACTAGCAGTCCGGGCGTAGAACGTCGCAGATACAAACGCGTCACAGCCTTTTTTTCCCTTCGGCAACTGATCAATATTACAATGATAAGCTAGTTTTGAGGTAGATCTGCGTAATGAATTGTGCGCTGGTCTATGGAATCAAAAGTTGCCGTATGCCAGGCTCTACACAGCAACACAACTATTTGGTAAACAATCGAGATGACACAGGCCTGTGCATTTGAACGAATCAGTCTTTTTGTACACAGCTCATAATGTGTAGGCTTTTCAGGCTCTACTTGTGACTTCTCTTTATACATTACTTGCTCAGTGCTTGTAATTATCTACACAAAACCTCGTGTTTGCTATAACGAACAATCGGATTCAACGAGATTTTATGTCGGGCCCGTCGACCTCGTTGAATCCGAGTTCCACTGTATCAATCAGTGCAGCCTTCAGAACTACAAGTGTGAAGAAAGACATATTTAAAAAACAGGACCTCTTGATTTAAAGTCTAGATTCTATGTCTTCAATAGGAATGACACAATCCACTTCCTGGTCAATCTGGAAATCTCAGACCCCAGTGGCAGTGGCACATATATTCTGGTAGCCTGACTGACTGGGTTACTTATTTATATCTGTCACTGGCACATGTTGTTTGCCACTCTGTCAATTGCTGATGTCTAACAGTCTAACAGATATGTCTATAATTTATTACAACACTGTGTTGGTGTTGAAATCACAGCGTGACTTCCACAAAAAATATCCCCAAGTCTTTCCACGGCATCAGCTCATGCATTTTAAATTTAAGTCTAAGCAGAGGAAGTAGGAAGTCACACACCTAATGGCAGTCTTGTTTGCATTGAATAGATGGCGTACTTAAAATGTAGTAGTGCTGATAGTAGTAGTAGTTTTAGCTTAGAGGTAAGAGTTTTACTGAACTTGCATCACAAACAGGTCTTTTGATAACAAAAAAGGAAACAAGCAACACTAGACCATTGGCCAACCACCGATGTGTAAGTGTAAGCCCTACCTGTTCTTTTTAGGAAAGACAATGTTAACGTACCAAAATATCCCCCTTCCCCCCAATAACCCCCC
>NW_004797776.1:592456-594282 GCF_000002075.1 Aplysia californica | reverse complement strand
CACACACACACGCACGCACACACACTTACACACACACACACACTTTATCAGAGTTTTAATCGGACGCAAGTTTGTGAATATGTACCTTTTTGTGTCTCACCTTCCGCGGCCTCTAGATACCCCTGTCTCCCCCTTAAGACATTATGTAAAATGTATAGTTTGTAATACACTATGAATATATGTGTAGATGTACATTTCTATAGTCTACACACATCAAACGCTGTACATAAACACATCATATAAGCTTAGTGTATATATACATATATGCATAATATAAAATTTCACCCCCACCCCTTCCCACACCTCTTCCCCACCCCGCTTCACGACAGCACATGATGATATTGATAATTCTACCGTCACAAGTGAGACTTCGCCCTCTCCGTCCTACTCACGTTTGACGCCCCCGCGCCGATCATGAACCCACACTGAGCAAGCAGTGGTGAGCAGACTGACAGGCAGCATGCGCGCGCACGTACGTGGGAATCCTGACAAGTAGGAGCTCTTAAAATTACAGTCGGCATTGCATCATGACAACGTTTTTGTGCTCATGCTATTTTAAACAAAATCATCTTCACCCTGATGCTATTTCTGTTAGTTTCTAATCAGTGGGCGATTTGATCACTTCTTGATCTAGCAACTTCTAGTCTCGATGAATAGATTTTTTAAAACAATCTTGTCTGTTCTTTTTATCGTGTCCGTGCTTGACGAAATAGGTCTGTCTTCACGAGAACTTATCATAGACATAATTACTACTTGTGCGACTCGGTAACCTTTGTTATAGCAAAGATACTACACCCAACTGTACTATCTTTGGTTATAGTACGTAAACGTTGTTGCTGTTGTTGTGACCGCTGTTACTGTTGCTTTGTTTCTCAAATTCAAACATAAAAGAACATTGAGCGAAGCACTTGTTTTTAACATTCTTTTGTGCTGTTCTCGTTGTTGTTGTTGTTGTTGTTGTTGTTGTTGCTGATACCTCTTCTATTATATTTGTTGCTGTTACTTCTATTGTTGTTGTTGCTGCCGTTGTTACCATTGTTGCTGTTATAGCTACTAACTATAATTACCGTACCTCTGTTATTGCTCCTACTTTTGACTTATGTTGCACGTTCGGCAGATCCGGCTACGAACCGGATGTTTCATTATACAACTAGTAAATTACAAAAAAGCAATACAAAGTACATACGTACATATATATGGATTAGTCGAAGGGCGAGGACATCGACCTGGGGGAAGTTCCTGTTCAAAAGATGAGCATCGACAAGTTATTAAGGCAGCACGGTCAAGTCCGGCTTGGAAGGACAATCAGGGTTAAAACATTTTGTGGTAATTTTACATTTTGTTACTCCCTCGTTGGCTAAATTTCGATGATTCAGGAGGCTGGTTGTGTTCAATTAGAGCCAGTCAGCATGTCAGGGAAACCCCGGGGTGTGTGGGATGATACATCTCAACAGAAAGACGGACTTTCTACACAGAATTGCTAAATATTTTCGATGTCGCCCTCAGAATTATGAGAACCCGCGACAAAGGTAATGGTTGTTGGAAAGCAAGCTAACGTTGAGGACCCCTCCTAAAAACAAAAAAATATGAACCAAAAAAAAAAGAGAGAAAAAAAATAAAAATAAAACCACCCATGGACGCAAAACAAAAATTATAAAAACAGAAATGTGCACCAGTCTGTGGTGAAATGGGGGAACTTCGTCGTGTTGTTAAAAAATAACAACCCACAACAGAACCAAACAACAAAAACAAAAACATAGAAAAACATGATTTCGATTCTCACGTGGGGAAAAGACGTACACACATTTATTTATTTTTTTTGGAGT
>NW_004797776.1:590985-592044 GCF_000002075.1 Aplysia californica | reverse complement strand
TCCCCCCTCCCCCCAGCACGGTCGGAAAAACCCACATTTTCTGTATTAATCTAAATCGTGATGATGCTACTACGGACCATTAACAAAAGCTAAAAAAAACCCAAGATCTACCTTTTTACAGTAACCTACCGCCAGTTCAAAACACCTGTACACACGAAAGAAAGAAAATACAACATGCACTTCATGTTCAATTAAGGACACTGTCTCAAGCCCAAAACAGGACCATGATATTTCAGGTTCCACAAGGACGACATTTCTGTCAGGTTCAACAAAGGAGTGTACAAGTATTTCAAGTTCAGCAAAGGACAATATTTCAAATTCAATTAAAGACTAAATTATATTGAGATTCAACAATTAGGACGATACATGTATGTAAAGTTGAAAAGAGGACTTTGTTTCCAGCTTGAAACAAATTACAAGAGCCTATTGCTAGGCTATGAAGTTCAACAAAGAACTAAAACTCAAATTCAACGAAGAACAAAGAAAAGGGCAATACCCTTTTTTTCAAGTTCAACAAATGACGTAGATCTAGATCTAGGGCCTACCACCTCATTTCAAGTTCAACACAGGACAATACGCTTTCAAGTTCGACACAGTGATTACACAAGGTGTTTGAATTTCAAGTATAAGAATCTATTCGCCAGCCCTCTCCAAGTTCAAGCTAGGCCTACGCACTATGCCGGTGAAAGTATGAAGACGGGTGGTTGGTGGGTGTTCTGGTATGGTTTATAATTGCTCCTTCTTTCGTCCTGATCTCTCCTCCTTCTTTTTTGTGTTCGTTATTCTCTAGCAACACTTCAAACCTTCGGCATTTATATGACCTTATTGTGTAGCAAGTGCAGTAAAACGCTTACTAAAACGAAAAAAAAAGAAAAAGAAAGTACATGTATGAAAAGATGACAAAGAAAGCAGTAAGCCAGGCCTACATCAGCAGCCGCCTATGACTATGAGTAAAAGCCGCCGTGCTGCGAGTTGCGAGTGGGGCAGGGGCCTGGGGTTCAGTTCACCTCCCAGTCAGCGTGCCGTGTCGTCGTGTTGTGATGATGAGTCTCCTCCTCC
>NW_004797776.1:586595-587841 GCF_000002075.1 Aplysia californica | reverse complement strand
GTCTGTCTGTCTGTCTGTCTGTCTGTCTGTCTGTCTGTCTGTCTGTCTGTCTGTCATGCTATGTAAACAAAAAAGTACCCCATTCACGACTGATCATTGTCATCAAAAGTCACGTGATAACACAATGGGCAACCTTTGACATGGATCAATACGAGCTTTGACATGTATTTGTTATTCTAAATTCCGTTTCTGTTTATCTGAGTGCACCTTTCCAACGGTCGATAGATCATTGTACGATCATTTCCCGCCAGGGCAGAGATTTTGCTGAAGTTGTGCAAACGTCAGAGGCAACGAAGCATGACGTCAGATCTCACAATCCCCCATCCCCTCGCCACATTTTTGACATAATATTATCATTCATTCTGTTGGTGTTAGGAGGTGACATTGTCATAGTGTGTGTGTGTGTGTGTGGGGGGGGGGGTGTATGTGTGTATGTTTGTGTGGTGTGTATATATTTGTGTGTGTGTCTGTGTGTGTGTATGTGTGGGTGTGTATATATTTGTGTGTGTATGTGTGTGTGTGTATGTGGTGTGTATATATATATTTGTGTGTGTGTGTGTGTGTGTGTGTGTGTGTGTGTGTTTTGTGTGTTTGTTTGTGTGTGTTAACTGTAACTTCAAACTGTACCGATCTATCTCTGCTCAAGGGTAATTTCCCCTCTTGACAATAACAGTCTATCACGTCACAGTGTCACAACAGGAAGAAACAACCAATGGGCGGGCTCGGATAACGAAAACGAGGTCGCATACTGGCGACCTTGCGGGTCCGGAAGTAAACAAGACGCAAAGGATTTCTCCGATCTAAAAATAGATTACCGGGATACACACGTCGTATTCGCTTCTGGTGCATCATGCAGCAAGTCTCCACCCAGGACTTACGTAATGCTTTCTATGTTCGAAAATAGGTTTTCGGAGTTGGGGAAAACTTCGATTATATTTATAACTCCTCTTCTCAAAATCCTGCTCGTCGTGTTTCAGCCAGTCAGTCTAAGCGGATCGTGGCGAATTCCAAATAACAGGAAGCGTGTTTGTTACATCGGTATGCCCTGGGTGAAACTTGATACAAGGAAACGTGGAGGAAATTCTCACAAAAAATTCACAAACAGTATTTTGTGTTTCGAAATGCATGTTACAAACATACGCAAAACTTACAAATACTCATGCACACACATACGTACACACGAATTATAATTAATATATTAAGAGAGAGAAGAGAGAGAGAGAAAGAGAGAGAGGGAGGGAGAGAG
>NW_004797776.1:575046-576302 GCF_000002075.1 Aplysia californica | reverse complement strand
ACAGACAGACAGACAGACAGACAGACAGACAGACAGACAGACAGACAGACAGACAATGACAGAGAAAGCATTACAGAGAAAGACACACGCACGCGCACACACACACACACACAAATACACACACACACACACAAACAAACAAAAACCTAACAGACAAACGGACAAAGAAGAAAAAGGAAGGAAAAACATGTACTGGTGACCCTCTTTGAACAGCTAAAAAAAAACCCATTCTGCCACATTAGTCATCTTTACGGCTTGTTTTAGAGGAGGGAAGAAAGAGAGCTAGCAGGAAATGCATCACCACATTCCACCCACTAGGCTTACAAACGGCGGTGAGGTCAGTAACAGTTTGGCTATCTGGGTCAATTGTGGGCTGAGTGTTGATCCACCCTGGGTGGGCGTGGACGTCACAGCTGACCCTACCACAAGGAGCTTAAAACAACTGTAACTGTAACCGCCTTGCCCTACCACCAAAGATCTTTGCTACCGCCACGACCGATAGACCGGAAATACACAGGACCATTCGCGCGTGATTGTGTGGGTGTCTGTGTGTGTAGGTGTGTGTGTGGGGAGAGGGTGGGGGGGCGTTCCCAGGGTTATATAATATATCGGGCTCATAGCCGCAAGCCTCCAGTATGTTTGTTGCTGTTCCATATATATAGATAGAAAGAAAAAATATATAGGTCAGTTGAGGAGGTCAATGAGGTTGGTCTTAAAAAGGAACACCAGAAATAGATTTGGGTCAAGGATTCTGTAAGGATCGGGTATCCCCCTCCTCCCCCCCCCCCCCTCTCTCTCTCTCTCTCTCTCTCTCTCTCTCCCTCTCTCTTTTTTACCCCCCATCTCTCTCTCTGTCTGACCGTCTGCCTGTCGGTCTGCCTCTCTGTCTGTCTGTCTGTCTGTCTGTCTGTATGTCTGTCTGACTTTCTCTCCTTCTGTCACTCTCTCTTGCCCTCTTACTCGCTATCTGTGTCTCTCTTCCCCCTCATCTTCTCTCTGTTTAGCTCTCAGTCTCATTCCGTCTGTTCACCCCCACGGCCCTCTCTGTCTTCATAGATCTAACCAGAGAGGGTTTACAGTAATAGTATTACTGTAAACTCTCTGATCTAACTCACCGGGAATCAGACCACAGAGAGATGCATTGAAAGATAGCGCTGTACATTTAGAATAACTTGTTAAGCTATCACTAAAGCCACGTGTACTGTCTGTCTGTCTGTCTGTCTGTCTGTCTGTCTGTCTGTCTGTCTGTCTGTCTG
>NW_004797776.1:554498-571083 GCF_000002075.1 Aplysia californica | reverse complement strand
GCTCAAAATCTCGATTTTTCCTTATTACCTCCCCCTCCCCCCAAATCGTGATTTTCCTTATATCCACCATTACATTATGATTATGATTATAATAAAACTCTTGGGTGGGTGAGGTGGTGTCTTTTCCTACATGCTGATTCTTACGCACTACCGAAAAGTTGTGGGTTTGATTCGAATAAGTGTGGCTAATAATTTGGATATTTTGGTCGCTGTAAATTGCCGTAATTCACCATTGTCGTATGTCAAGATAGGCCTACTAAGTTTTTCAGGAGGAAGAAAACTTTTATTTCGCCAAGGATACTTTCTTCATACAAAAAATGTTTATATAGTTTAAATGATCCATGACTACTTTAAGAAGAGAAATCAGAAATGAGACTATACGACCAAACGATATGACTCATCAAACTCTACCCAAAAATAATAAAAAATTATGTTTTTTTTGTTTTTTTTTCAAATAGGAATTTTGACATAGATCTACCGGTACCGGGTACTACAAGGCTGACTGACGGCGACGATTTGTATTCCGACATTGCCCGATTTCTCTTCACTTGAAAATCGCTCGCAAAAGAGTTCTTGAACATGCCATTCAGTAGAAACGGAATGTGTTTACAGGATAACAATGCAACGGAGTGCGCCTTGTTGACTGCAGCCTTAGTTCTAGTAAGAGTTTTACGGCACTTGCAACGCAATAAGGTCATGTAAGTGCCGAAGATTAGAGGTGTTACTAGAGAGTAACAAACACGAAAAAGGAGGAGAAATCCAGGACGATATAGATGTTTGATAGGAAAGAAGAAGTAAACCACACCAGAGCACTCACCAACCACCTACTATTGCAACATTGTACATTCCCAGGAGACATTGGGGGGGATTGGGAAACCTACGAACTTGTGGGAGGGAGGTTTCTTCGGAGGGGACTTACAACTCTGGCCACTCCCGTAACTAACAACGTCAGATCAATATCACACTAGAATTTAGTAGCCCTACAACTACGGACGATTGCTCAGTTTTCCTGCTCGTTGCAGTTCTCAGCGTCTGCCTGCCTGCCTGCCCTGTTGATGTGATGTTTTTGTTTCTGTTTCAATCTAGACTCGGGTGATGACCACCAAAAGCTTTTGTGGAAGATTACCAAGAACTGTAACTTTGTAAGAAGAATCATTCCAGCGATCCAGGTGTCAGGGGAAATAACCGTGCATTAACATAGATAATACACCAAAATGAGTAGTTTCCCTTGTTTGAAACGAGTCACCAGGGGAAGCAACTGTCTTCGGATTCCCAACCACAACCCCTTTAAGTTACGTTAAATGATTTTATTCATTAATTTCAAGAATTTTGTTAACTAAACCAACATCATTAAAATTTTACCTTCCTCCAGATCAGTGTCTTTTCTAATTAACTCCTGTGTAACTCAAAATTAACACTTAATGGCTCAAATAGTGAAAAACCCTCAAGTAGGCTACCACACCAGTTTTAAAAAATGCTGAAACCATGGCAAAATTTAAGAAAAAACAATTAAAAATTACCTTCACAGCCCAAGAAAAACCCTTAAAAAATTCACAGAGGTTCATCAACCATTCAGTTATTATATAGAGTGGGTTCATTTGGTATTTACTTCACTGCAGTGCGTCTGTTATTCAAATATTTATTGCCGGCACGATCAGCAGGCAGACCCTTTTATGGATCCTGGAGAGGAGGGAGGAGCAGCTATGGCATTGTGCTGCTGCAATGATGCCTATTCTCCAACCAAGTAAGTAAGTTTATTTAGTGTGCCTGGTCGAGTCGGCGACTAAAGTCACCAGCAGTAATGAGCATGTACTACGGCCTGGCGCCTAAAGTCGCCGACGCGACGATACCGTAACTTACTGTAAGTGTTAATCAACAGAGCTGACTGCAGACTAACCCAGCTCAACAAAGAGCCAAACATCACAAAAACAACTAGGTCTACTAATAGCCGCACGTCATCGACTAATACAGCAGCTTCAGTAACTTATTTACATAATATTTTAGTTGTTTTTTTAAAGTCAGCTTCAGTAACTTATTTACATAATATTTTAGTTTTTTTTAAAAAGTCAGCTTCAGTAACTTATTTACATAATATTCTAGTAATTTTTGTTGTTGTGTGTTTTAACTTGCACACAGGACCTCAGACTCAGAGACTTTGTTGCCCTTATCCGAGAAGGCGAGGTGTTAGATCCTTCCTACCTTAAGATCAGGGGTAAGGCTAAAAGACAGCAGTAAGTAGGAGCCAGGAGTAGCAGTAGACAGAATCAGGAGCCCAGAGGGGTGGGGGGAGGACAGAAAAAAATGGAGATGATCATGAAGGCAGAAGACAAAGAGAGCAAGAAAGGAGGTGAAAGGAGAACATTTTAGAGGTTTTGAACACGGGACCTTTTGAATAAGAGGCAAACACTCTAGACCATGAGAGCCCCCCTTGTACAACTTAGAACAGCTGTGATGTATCTTCTAAATTATGTCTCTCCTATGGAGTTTATTACAAGGATGTCAAGATCTGAAGGGAGGGAAGTAGTACTTGGGCAATTTACTTCATCTATACCATACCTACCGCTCAGGCAAAGCTGAATCATGCATACTGCCTTAGCATCATAGATATCGATGGACGACCGAGGGAGGTGGGGGAAGAAAAAGAAGAACTTAGAACAGGAAAACAAAATCTGTCTAACATATTCCCCACTGAACACTTTTATGTGAGTTCCAACTTTCAATGGCTCCATTCATCGATGCTAAGAAGGAAAATTTTCATAATTAAAAAAAAAACAGCATTGAGGAAATCAGAACTCTGTTGAAACACCTTATATATCATTTCGATAATGTCATCTTGGAAATGAATGAGAACATTTTTATTTTCCATTTTCCTCCTAGCAAACACCATAGAGGGGCTTAGAAAAATACATGTTGTGTAACAAACACATTATGCATCCATGCACGTACATGTACTCATTCTTACGGAACAAACTTTCACTGATGTACATGTGCGCTCTCACTTTTTCATCCACACACTTACAACTCACACAAACTCCTGCATGCGCCCATACAAATAAACATACAGACTCACTCACATTCATTTACGCATGTTCTCCGACCCACACACTCGCACAAGCTTTCATCTACACGGGAAATGCACATACATTAACAGGCACACCATAAATGAAAATACATATCAAATAATGAATGAACATGTTTTTTTAACAATGAACCCACACAAACCATCTGTATGCACAAATTCTGGTCTATGGCATCAAACTTTGAGAATAATAATACAATAATAATTGAAAAACACATATCCATGCTCTACAGCACGCTCTATGTGCTTTCTGTACCTCATAACATAGTTCTATAACAAACTGTAACAAAAAGCTGGGTACATTTTTCACCAACATAAATATATACCACTGATGCGCCAGAACTTCCCAGGCTAAAGTAAGTTCAGTAAGTAGTAACAGCAGCAGTAGTGATCTCTACTTCACCCCCACAGGCGATGTTTGTGTCGTGAATGGTCTAAAAAAAAAAAAAGGACATAGATCTATCATTTATGTAACCAGAACTGTAAAGTTTTCTTTTATCTCTTGAAGAATAAGTTTTCTCAGGGTTTAGTATTACCATTTATATGATAATATAAGTTATATATCGGTCAAACCTGCTTTTACCACCACCTGTATAAATGACCACTTAACCCATTGATTTTTTCTATTTATTCTAATGACACTGGCCAAGATGACCATTTCTCTCCTCGACAATGGTTTTTAGTTTTAGTAAAGTTTTACGGCGCCCGCAACTCCATAAGGTCATATGAGCGCCAAGGGGTGGATGACAACAGAGAAGTCCAAGCGACGAATCAGACTTACTCTGCTCACCTCTCTAGCCTCAACAGCACAAAGTCTGCTTCGACTTTTATTAAGGCACCCCGGAAATGGCAGTTCACAAGAGAGTGACCAACCTGACAAAAGAAGTAGTAGAGGAAAATGGCGATAGTAAGGATGAGGAAAGAAAAAGCAGCAGTTCCCCCCAAGTTGTTCCGGCACAGTATAAGCATGACATTGATAAATCAGCCCATTTACAATTCTACTGTGCATAAGAACATGCTAATAACCCCCCCCCCCCCCCCCCCCCCCCCCCGGTAATGGCCTTGGCCTAAAGACAACTTCACAACATCAGTCAGTAGCACTGCCTGGTGGTGGGGGGGGGGGGTCTCGACAATGGGTCGTTGTCTTTAGGTTCAACTACATTATGAACATCGCTTGAAAAGACACCAGAAAGGTAAGGTAAGTAAAGAACAATCATTTCTTCACACACTCTACAACCTGGATTTTGTACCATGCTTTTACTTGATCAACCAAACATGCCATCATAACAAGTAATAAAATACAGACTCATACAGAACAAACACTTTGATCTCATATGACAGAAACGTACCTCCTCCATATACACAACTACGTGCAGGGCAGTGCGCGTGATCACCTCAAGACACGGCAAACAGGCCATCCTGGCTGTAACACATGGAGCTGTGTTGCCCTTGTGTAGATGCTCGTGTGATAGTATGTTGTACGTGAGTAAATGAGCCAGTGTATGAGAGTTTGAGATCTTCAAAAGACTTGGGACTAATGCCCATGACCTGACTGAACAATGCCCCATTTGTCTTTTTTGAGTTTACGAATATGGCCTACCGTACATGAGGGTGTCCCTATGTAAGGATGTGTTTGTCAATGTGCACGTGTATTTGACTATCTGTGTATAAGTAAATAAGCTGAAGTGAGACGATAAAAAATTCTCAAAACATATCATCATGGTCGTACTGCACCATGCCTCGCTTGTCCTTATGTGTCGTTCCTTTCTGGGAGTTGCTGGCAGCTGTGGGGAGAGTAAGGGGGGAAACCAGTCAAAATGAAACCAACTCATGAGTCGTTCTGTAATATAGAAATATCATACATAGCATCTGTGCAGTGCAAATTCTTTCTCAACAACAGCAAGCTCCGTTGCTTTACAATATATATACCCCAGCAGACCCGATAGTATTCTGAAACAATCTTAACTTTCCGGGGAGCATAAAATGCAAGCTGCCATTTTGCAGGCGCTCAAAAATTAACATACAGACTAGATGACCAGGTGCACCTGTACGAAGTAGCCTACCTTCTAAATGATCTAAACCAGATACAAACGAGAATGAAATTAAGAGTTACAAAAAAAAGTTTGAAATAACCCCCCCCCCCCATTTTTTTCTGCCTCCTGAAGAATTATCTTTTTCATTTTTCAGTCTCATTACGAAACGACACCAAAAACACAGACGAAATCGGACACAGTCCGTTGTTCCATACACATGAGAAGTGGTGGCACAGACAGACAACAGCACACACAAGTCCTGACCTATGCTGGCCCAGGAGGCCGTGGAGGATGCGTCTCCCAGTGAGTCAAACGAGGGTTGATGGCGGGCCATCTGCACTCGCAGCTGGGTGTTGTTCACCATACTACCGTTGACCTGAGGGGGACACATACATTAGTCATTTTAATAGAGGTTTTTACGGTGCTCGTAGCTGCATAAGATTATATGGGCGCCAAGGGGTGGATATCAACAGAGAAGTCCTTACAGGGAATCAGACTTACTCAGCTCAGCTCTCTAGCTTCAACAGCACAAAGTCTGCTTCCACTATCAAGGCACCCCGGTAATAAAGGGTCACAAAAGTATGACAAACATACAAAAGAAGAAGAGGAAAAATTACTATAGTAAGGATTAGGAAAGAAAAAGCAGCAGTTCCCTGTTGCAATTCAGGCACAGATATGAGCATGACATTGATGAATCAGCCCATTTACAATTACAATTCTACTGTGCATAAGAACTCGAGATGTTAATGTCCCCCCCCTCCCCCACCCCCGATTGGGAATGGCCTAAAGACACATCAGTCAGTAGCACCTTCCTGAGGGGTAGGACACACACATTACATAACAGTCACATCACTTTAATTGTTGGAGAAGAGTCAAGGAAATCTATGTACAGGAAAGAGGGAAGACATGGAACATCATCAAGAGGCTTGCCCAGGATAGGGAAAAGTGGAAAGTGTTTGTTCGTGGCCTGTACCTTGACCCAGGGTGAGAAAGTGAAAGGCAATGACGATGATGATTATAAAAGAAGGTCCTTTTTTTTTTAGGTTCTAGTTTTTGGTTTGGTAAAAATACATGTTACTTGATTTGTAATTTCACAAGAGCTAGGTTTTGTTTCATACAACTCAAATCTAATTTTTGAGACATTTTCACAATAGCTTAAAAGTCATAAAGTCGACTGGGGGCTCAGTAGCTCAATAGGTATACCGGGTAGTGTTCGACAATCAACCCGGAGGTCCAGAATTCAATCCCTGCCGGTGACACTATTTTTTTCTCATATCTTCTACACCCCCTGAACCAAGGGTACGTATGATCCAGCACCTAGTCTTCTCAGGTAAGGAAGAAAAGTTTTACCAGTACCTTCCTCAACCCTGAAAGGAACCCAATCTCTTTTTCACAGAACATGATGACCTTTCCACACGGCCTCAAAAGTACAATTTGTAAACACAAGGCGCTCATATTATTTCGTCCACAAAATAAAAAGAGCAAAAAGATACAGGAGAGAAGTGGGAAGTTTGTACCTCAGCAATGGCCTGGTCGGCTGCCTCCATCTTCTCAAAGGTTATAAAGGCTTTACTGAGGAGACAGAGATAAAACCAGTTATGAAAGTAGTTCAAACCTACAAGCATTAAAGATTGGATTCTCTTAAAAAGACATTAAAAAACATATAAACCCCTGCTTGAGACAAAAGCTAAAATCCCAGAATAAACTGGAAAGGTAATGTCTCTGAAATGAAAAGTTATTATAACGGAGCGTTGAGTTGTAAAGCCATATCTTTAACCTCAAGACTTCTACAAAGCATAACAAGAAAAAAGATCAAACAAATGTAATAAAACTTTTAAAAAAATTCATCATGACAAGTTACCTCACCATTAATCCTGAGTTCAAATAACTTAATTAAAATTAAAATCAAAAGACTTTGTCTCTCAGCTCACTCACTTTCTCTCCGTCTCCATCGAGATGTTGACAATTTTGCCAAAGTTTGAAAATGACTTCTTCAGCATGTCCTCCGTGATCCCCACTCCGTGAACATAGATTGTGTTGCCCTTCTTTGGCGGGTCCCGGTGTTCCCGCTCTGGGCGGTCGTAACTGCCTGAATGAAACACAAATATACAGTATAACATGGATAGCTCGAATTCATCGGGACCAGCCTCAGTAGTTCGAGGGATATCTTAAAAAGATAAAGACGAAGCAAAAAACGGGACCCCAGGCACAGTTCAATGGACGTGTGATTTTGAGTCTTCTGTGTTCGACCTATCCGAGTTATACTGTAGCTAGACATGACAGCAATTTACTCCACTGAAATTTAACCTACTTACTGACAATTCATCCTTCCCAGATAAAAACTTTGAAAACGATTTTTGAAGCTCTGTAAGCATACTATCCACTGCAAAGGAAAATAAATCATCATATCTACATTAACATAATTGAGTAAATGGAACATATCAATTGATTGGAAAATAATACAGAGTCCAATTAAACGGGAAAAGCGGTCTGACCACCTGACATAAATAGTGTGCTGAGAACTCCAAAATCATCAGACCATTGATCCGCTAAACACAGTAAAGAAGCCTTGTAGCTGTAAAATTGTTAAGTGCAGATTTTTTAGGAAACCAGAAGGTAAAATAAGTGCAATGTTTACCTGCATCTACTGTTGACAAACGGAGCCTAATCAATATATATATATTCAGACTCAACAAACGGAGCCTAATCAATTCAGAGCAATTCAGACTCAACAAAGACTTTTCAAAGGGAAGTTACACAACATTCCAATCTGCATCACCCTGCAACCATTGCATTGTCTTCAAAGAAGCTTATGTCTTGTTTTACTAAATGTTTAACAGCACTTGCAGCACAATTAGGTCATATAAGTGCTGAAGAGTTACAAGAGAGTAACAAACACAAAAAAGAAGGAGGAGAGATCAGGATGACAGATGTTTGATAAGAAAGAAGAAGCAAACCACACCAGAGCACCTGCCAACCATCTACAAAGAAACTTAACAATCTTGGTTAAAAATAAACAGCGACAAAGTTATGAACAAGCAATTTATCTAAGAAGTGAGGACTGCCACATACAACATTTCACGGTGGTCATAAACACCAACTTACGATTGCCATAGCCTGCCGACACAAAAGTCTCATTGAGTCCCTTGATCCTCTTGGAAGACTGAAAGAAAACAAAACACAAAGACAGAAAGTCAACAGTTTTGTTTCTGTTTGAATTCTGCCTAACTAGACATAAAATGAGCTCCGCTGATTCACACATCCACAAAGCTGAATTTACAAAAGAATGATCCTCATTCTCAACTATGATCCCTGCATACCACTTTATTGATTACAAAATAAAGACCTTCGATAGCTTTATCAGTGTAACTAAGCGAGCCACAGTAGCAAGAAATGTTTGACTAAGATCAGGTTCAGCGGCCTCCTCATTCACGGCACAACTCAAAAATTGTCATTTTGTCGGAAGGTCCTATATTTCTTCACTGACAGTCCGAATGTTCTGTTTTACCTTTGAAAAAAATTATGTGATTTTACAGTCCCTCATTAGCACAAGTTAGATCTTTTAGGAGACAGGTTTTGACCCTGCCTGTCAGGGCCAACTTGGGCTGAAAAAGTTACAAGGTGTCAGCAGAAAGGCAGGGGTACACAATAAAAATTCACCCCACACAGAAATCGAACTTTGGTCTTCTGCATGTGAAGGTGAAGTACCAAAGTCAACTACATCACAGAAATGGTAGAATGTTCAATGAGTAGTAAATAAATGCCTAAAGCTACCAGTGAAAAAGTCAAAAGGGAAGAGTAAGGGGTTTCTACAACATGAAGTGAAGCCTTTTTGCTGTCTCGGTGCTAAATCTCAGAGAAAGTCAACAATAAGCTCTGGGACTGATTGTATAACTTATTCTTCATATTTCGCCTACTTTCTCTCTCCAGTGTGCAATTTCAGAAGTAGGTTTTCTCTTAATCATCTACACTGAAAAGCATTTATTCAGTATTTGGGTAAGGATCAACTTAGCATGTCAACAATGCAGGAATGCGCACTTTCAGGGTAAGAACTTATTAAGGAGTTTCTGACCTGCAAGGATGTGAAAACAGGACCTCTGACTTTTTTGTCCAAGAAAATTGAGTACCCAGTCCTACTTACACAAAGAGCCGAGGTGCTCCAAAGCTGGAAAGGGGGTTGGGGTGGGGGAGGGGAGGGGGTGAAGAGAGCCTCACGCATCACTTACCCTAACCAGCCTGCACAAATCAGGAATCAAACCTGACAATTTGGCACAAAAAGCAAGCGAAACTTTTGAGGACTGATCCCCAAAGGACCCCCCCCCCCCCCCCCCCCCCCCAAAAAAAAAATTAAAAAAAATAAAAAATTTTTTTAAATTGTTTTTTCCAAAAGGCACCAAATTTTTTTTAAAAAACCTCTGCGAAAGAAAGGAATCCTTTACCGGTGGTTTGTCTTCCTCTTCCTCTCCGGTGAATGACATGAAAGGCTGGAAACCCATGCCTGCAGCTGGCTTTTCACTGTCCTGCAACAAAATACAAAACAATATGTGCACAAATATTCATGTTGCATTAAAAGAAACCCACCCCCCCAAAAAATATGACACTGGATATAAAGTAAAGTCCAACTCTTCTGAGACCTTTGTCGTGGAGAAAAGTGGCCTTCTTAGACAAGAGGCCATCTAAAGCAGGATTGGGACAGATCAAAATGAAGAAAACAAATCATTCCCTTCTGAGGTCCCAACCACAGGCACTCCCAGGATTAGAAGTGCCACAAGGCCCATTAAAATGGGTTTTTTTCTTTGGAGGAAGGGTGGAAAAGGTGGTCTTGGGGCTGCTGTGAGAGTTCAATTCTACAAAGTATATCGGAGGAAAAAGACAGTGTGCAGTGCAAGGGTAACACAAAACGAAATGCATTTGACTAGGAAGACTGAGTGCCATGAGAAACAAACATAAATGACCACTACTTGGTGAACCAGCAACACTTCAGTTACAAGTTCATGCTGATGTCCACTGCTACCAGCTGGGTAAACAAAGCCACTGTTTATCTCATTTATGTTTTACTAGCTGGGCCCCCTTTCGATGAAAAGAATGATCGGTGCATTAACATCAACTGAAAGTCATTGGAATGCTATATTTACAGTCTACTGGGACGGAGCAATAAATCTTGAGAGAAAAGTGACACATGTGTTTCCAAATATATAATAGATGTATAGATTGATTCTCTATTCCGCTTTCCTGGTTGTACACTCCAGAATTTCAAAGGTGTGGAACCAGTAGGCACGGCTGGTGAATGGAAACCTCATTTGTTTACAAAGGCGTCATAGAAGACGGACTTTCCCTGGATTAGGTCTAAACGAAACTAATGAAAAACTGAAAATTAAACTACGGTGACTTCAGGCTCCTCAATGAAACTGTGCACCCTTTAAATGATTCTGAACCACCATTAATTTTGTCAAATTTGAAAGTTAAGTGGTTTGGAAGTTTTAGGCGGCCAAAGTGACGGACTTTCACAAACATATTAATATGTATAGAGATATATGGTTAGGGTTGTGGACAGAGCTAATGGATTATGATGGTTCACACTCCTCCCTCATCAGCAGCTGAAAATTTGTTGTCGACTGGTCCACTTGGGTAAACAGTGGGAGGGACCTATGCAACATGATTGGTTCATTCATTGGAGGGGCTGGAGGGATGAACAACAATGAAAATTCATTGGATTATGATTATTTATCCACAGCGTCCATTGCTGATATATATATATCTATGGCAACGTGTCAGACAATGAGAAATTTGTATGGCCATCTCAGACAGGTCTTTAGGGCTATTGGTTGATAAAATATAGCGGCTGCATTGGGCATGTTATCGCTTTACACAGTGTCATTATACTGAAAAAAACCCACAAGGGGGCGCTTTTACACGTGGCTGTCTTGGCAGGTTTGACAGTACATAGGCTCCAAAATTAAATCTCTAAATTGCTTAATCTTTTCCTAGCTGGGATATTTCCTATGAGCCTTGCACTCTCCCTTATAATTAAAAATTGGCTAGTCCACATTGATAAGCCTGAAAAGATTAAATACTAAATCTAGACTGAAACAAACACACAAAGGGTAACTTTAACGAGGGATGACATTCTTATAAAATATATAGCCTACACATATATAGAACAAACTTTCATTATCCATCACCTGAAATTTACAGAAATAAAACTGGGCCTATGGTGGACATCAGTACAGCACAATACAGCGTGTTTTAAGTACTAGCATACATCTTGAATTAACATGACAGACAAAAAAATAAAGTTCGCTTACAGATATATAAAATGGAGTGTAACTCAAAAAATAATTGTTTACACTCTCTTACCTTCTTTCTCTCTAAAGTTTTTGAACGCTTGAAACCTGATTTTTCCTTCAAGCTTGCAACCTTAATGGCCTGTTCATGAAAAACACACACAGAAGAACATGAAGTAAGATGGATGAAAAACTATTCATATTAACTTTAGATGCAGTTGTGAATCCTCTGAAAAAAAAAAAATCAGTATAGTAAGGACAAAATCTGTTGAACAGCAGTTCAGAAAAGCTGACAAGTTTTCCTTTCTTTTATAATTTGAATAGAAGCAGGCAGCCCTTTAGTAATGTCAGTTTATTATCAAAATCAATCCACAGGAAAAGAGTGGGAAGCGAGGAAGGACATAAACTTGTTTTTCATTCTTTTATGTTTGAGAGGTTCACTATCATAAAAACAACAAAGAAACACTTTTGATAAGAAAACAAAATTAAGAACAAAATAAAACATATCAGATTATAATAACAAGATTAATTCTGTTAATTTTGTATTTGACACATAGAAGAAATAAACTCTAATTTAGTGTAAATGTCAGGAATAATGGCTATTCTACAGAAATCATTATACACTAAATGGGATGGAACTTGAGGAAGCAGTTGACACTTAACTTTGAGTTTAAGTTATCCACATAAAACTAAAAAATGGCATCATTCAGAAAATCAACAATGTCTGGTGTTTTCAGTTGACTTTTCTCGATATAATGGCATTGCCATACGTTGACATTAGAACAGAGCATAAACATAAAGTAAGTAAGAGTAGGAAGATATCACAAGGGTCACTCACCCCAGACTGCACCAGTTTTTTTGCCTGCTCTGTCGCTTTGTCAGCCGAATCAATGGACGAACTGGCCGCTATCACAGATAAAACAAAGAGGAAAAAATACTGAGGAGTCCATAATGAAAAAATCTTCAAAAATTTGTAATCCTGTTACAGTAGTTAGTAAACTATGGATGCTTCACAATCTTTTTAAAAGCTTACTGAAAAAGCTTTTCCCAGATAACAAAACCACAACTTTTTTATGAGTCTGAACTCAAGTCTCATTTTGAAACGTTCTAAGACATTGAAAGTTTAGTGCATTAGAAAGTAAAGCACCACATTGTAAAATCAAAATTTCTATAGATGTTTGGTTATTACATGCCATACCTGGTTTACTAGCTGATTTATTGTGAACAGCTTCTTTTTCTTGATTATGGGCAGCAGCTTTCATTGCTTGAACCATCTTTTTCTGAAGAGATATATAATTCATATGTTAAAGGAAGTCATTAAGTATAGAGGGAAACACAGAAACAATAATTAATGATCATTGAGCTTGAGAAGACCAGAGAAACGAACAATTGAGTAAAGAGAAAAAAAAGACGACTTATGACAGCATAAGCAGTCAGTTTAGTAAAGTCTACCAGTAACCCTCACTTCATTATCCACCAACTTAGGACAAAATACTAACTTCTCCTCTTCTTCTATGCATTCCCCTGCTAGACCTCAGAGGTAGTCAACCGCTGGTTCGGCAATCTGCGGTGCAATTGATTTTTATACCGCGTATAAGTGACCATTTTCCTACTTCGTAGGGCCCCTTTCCTTCAAGCAGCCACATTCCAATTTCTAAGGCACGCTTCATCTTTTTAAACTAACTAGAGTGTTTTCAGCTTAGGTAGGAATTCATTTTGAATTTTGCCCAGCTGGCAGCTGAAGCCTACTCTTAACAATTTTACTGCCCCAAATAGGACCTTTCACCTGCACAAGTTGCACACAGGACCTCCAAAATTTTTCGTCTTTATTCAGGAAAGCAAGGTGCTTGATCTTACCTACCCTAAGATCAGGGATGTAGTTGGTGGAAAGATAGCAGTATAAAGGAGCCAGGAGAAGCAGAAGAAAGACTTGAAAGAGTCAAAAGTAAAAGAGAGAGGAGCTCAGAGAAGGTCGGGGGTGGGGGTAAAAGTAGGGGCATAAAAGTAGGGGCAGGGGGGATGGAGAAGAAAGCAGATGACAGAACAGGACTAGAGAACAGTAAAGAAGGTGAAATGAGAAAACTTTAAAATAATGTACAAGAAATGTCAAATCTAGTACTTTTGTCACAATTTAAATTTGTAAGTGGAAAAACATTCTGTTTTTATCCTAGGTTCCAGATCAAGTGACATTTGAATCTGAAAGAGAGCAACTGTTGCAACAACACGATAAAGGATGTAGTTTTGTTATAATGTCATTTTCCAAAGTGACCATAGTTAAAAAACACAGCTGACAATATGGTTCAGCTTTTAGCCTAATTCATCTGAACTTCAAAGATGATATAATGCCACCTTCTCTATATAATTTACAAAACATGGTATTCGTAGTAGTTGAGACAGCTTAATAAGCATTTTATTCTACAGCTTTCATTTTCAAGCAAATATGAGATGAGAGGGAATGTAACGAAACAAACGTGTTATGTTATTCAGTGGTGATAAGATTTATCAGTGAAATCTCCAGTGGTCAGTCTTGTTATGACTGAGAGAACACATGATCATGATAACAGAATTTCGATGGGAAGTAGCAGTTCAGCCGTTGATCAATAAAGAAGAGCTGATGAAGGGAGCTATGCATTGGCCCCTATCCTATGGCCTTGAAAGAATAGCAAAAGTTTAATTTGAATCAAGTTAAACACATTATTATACAAGAAAAGAAAAGTTTACTGTTATGCTATAAATGTTATATGTCGAAGATGGTTTCAAAGCCGCTGCCTGACTCTGAGCTTGAAAATAACCTTCTCAAATTTAATAAAAGCTCTTGTAGTATCACTAGGGTTTGAGGTTAATGACGGAGTTAAACGAAACAATTTGTTTTGTTTAGTTTGACAAAGTCTTCGATTGCTTGACAAGTTTCAAGACTAGCATAGAGACCTATTTCTTTCAAACTGAAGTTTAAAGAGACCAGAGGCCAGAGCTGAGAGGGTCACAGTAAAGTAGAGTTCCCCTTATCATGAATATTATTATTATCATTTATCGGTCGGCTGCGTCTATTGGGACACATGTTCGTGTCGTTTAAGCTCCCGTGTATACAGTACAGTAGCGGGGCACAGTGAAGGGCTAAAGGGCTAGAGCCCCACCCAACTCTTTCCCACCGTAAAAGAATGTTCCTTCTAATAAACGAGAGCCCGCGAAAATTGTTGTTAGAGAGGGCCCCTTCTCTGCCAGCCCAGACAATGGGGGGAAAGTTCATGACACACTTTCCCCGGAGACCCAGTAACAAAAACACACTCATGGGCCCACGTTTTAGGAATGCCTTGCTTTCTGCAACCCCACGGCCTAATCCAGTTACTGTTGAATGTGTGCATTTGTGTGTTTAATTAATTAATTAATTTTTTTTGGTAAGTGTTTTACGGCGCTTGCAACAGTATATGGGCATGTCTGTGAGTAAGTGTGTGAATGAAACAAAGTCCCGCATATCTCGAATGTCCTCTGAACTAAGGAAATCTTACCTTTTCAACTCTACATACCCTGATTTCTCAGCCCCACCCACATTTAGAACAAGCGACTGCCACTTCGTGTATATTCAGACATGTGTGTCCTTATACATTGTGAGTCTTTTTTCTTTAATTGAGAATGACATTTTTCTCTTTCTGTTTGAACCAGTGCATCTTCGCAGCTTGCATAAATTGCTGTGACAGGGAAATGCGCGATCGGTGTTGGAGGGTGATGAAAACCAATCTCTACCAAAAACGACCCTTGGGAGGCTAGGGCTGAGGCTCCAAAGGATTGTGTCTGTGTCCAAATAGTCACTAGTCACACCGTTAACCCGGTCCGTTATCAGTCAGTAAGCTTAGGCCTAGGCCACCCTCCGCACTCTGTCTGTAGCACTGCCCACAGGCAGGTCCCTATCACTATCAGACATGCAGCAGCCATTGGGATCCGCTAGAATCTACATCTAGATCTAGATTAGATCTATAAATCAAGTCTTAAACTCAATGCCACTAGATCTAGTAAAATTGTTAGTTTAAAAAAAAATTTGTTGAATAGTATGCGTGTAATTTCAAATTTCGTAGTCAATCGACCAACCTTTTTCTTCAGTTTCGCAAAGGCTTGTTTCAGAGTTTCTTCCTCTTCTGTTAACGCGTTTGGAAAGTGGATCAACATGATGAAACCGTGAGGACTAGGCCCTAGATCTAGAATCGTCAAGCTTGGCAATATATTTGTTAATGAAAACACAGTGTCAGTGGTCAACACCGGGAATAAAAAGCCATCACAGTAAAAGGCTAAACGAGATTACAACAAGCCGTGAAAGCTTGTTTCGGGTTTCGCTTTTTGAGTTTCCGGGTTTTCTTTTCGATTTTAGAATCTAAGCCAGAAGCTTACCTTTTTTCCCACGAGATTGGGTTTTTCAACTTTAAAAACTAAGTAGATCTACATTTTACACAAAACAAACCAAAGTATAACAATTTAAAAATGAAATATCAATCCGATTTTTAAAAAATAATAACATTAAAAAATTGTTTAAAAAAAAAACAGCCATCAGTGCGACAAATATATAGGCCCAGAATTGTATAAATTGTTTAGCCTATAGAAGTCTACATCTACATGTATATTGTTACACATCCAACGAATACAACAGCTTTCAAAGATCTCGAAGGGGCTCTCGTGGCCTAGAGAAACATGTATATATATATACGGTGTTCACCTCTCTTTCAAAGGTCCCGGGTTCGAGTCTGAGTAGCTACCGAAAAAAGTTTCTTTCTAAAATTGTCTCCTTTGACGTCCTTTCATGCTCTCAGGCAGTGTTCTGTCGTCTGCTTTCGTCACCTTATTAAATTGATGGTCAAGGTCAAGCTTTCGTCACCACTTTATGCCCCCACCCCCTCATCTCCTTTTGCCTCCTCCTCTGGGGTCCTGACTCTTTCTGCAACCTTTCTACTGCTACTCACTGGCTCCTCCTTACTGCTATCTTTCAGCCACACCCCTGATCTTCTGGGGAAAGATCTACACCTAGCCTTCTCGGACAAGAGCGAAAAATCTCGGAGGGCCCGTGTGCAAGTTGCGCACGTTAAAGATCCCTTGGTAGTCTAAAATCGATTAGAATAGGCCTTGGCCGCCACCCAGGCAAAATTCAAAATTTCCTACAAGCTGAAAAAGTTTAATGTGTCTCGCGCGCTCATATGACCTTATGC
>NW_004797776.1:531199-553826 GCF_000002075.1 Aplysia californica | reverse complement strand
GCCCAAAAGATACTGAGTTCAGAACAGTGCATGGACTACCCACGTACGTGCGGGAGGCTATTCAGCTCTCAAAGAGGTATGCAAATTCAGAGGGCAAAAATGGGTTGTGACATCGAGCCAAGCCCTCAAAAGAAGCTCTCTGTTCCCGAAAGCGGCCAGGACCAAGTCCACGTTAATGCTACGGAGATCGAAACTGTTGACGAAGATGGAGGGCTGACACAAACCAGAAGGCCCAGAATCAACTTTCCTCCTGTTAACTCGAAAGAAGTCTCGTAGAACCTTGACAACCCCATCTCTCGATCATTGCAGACAGAGCTGGGGAACAGAAGTACCATCAACGTCTGGAGGTATTTAGGGATATTGCGTACACTATGTGTAAGGAGCACTTTGGTGTGAAGAGTAGCAGAGCGAAGCAAAAGCCACAGAACAACAGGCTACAAAGACTGATGAAAGACTTAAGAAACAGAAAGAGACAATCTAAAGTAGATCTAACTGCTGAGAACAGCACCGGCAGAAGAGAAGGAAGGCATGAGGAAACTGTGGAGCGAACTAAAACCAAGACGAGGGCTTTTGTGGTCAAAGGTTAAGGTGTTTGCCTCTCATTTATAGGTCCCGTGTTCGAATCAGATAGCGACGGGAAATTTTTTTCTAAAAATGTTCTCCTTTCACCCCTTTTCCAGCTCTCTAACAATGTTCTGTCGTCTGCCTTCGTCTCCTCTGTATGCCCCCACCCCTTCACCTCCTTTGATCCCTCCTCTGTGCTCCTGACTTTTTTGCAGTCTTTCTACTGCTACTCCCTGGCTCCTTCTTACTGCTGTCTTTCAGTCACATCCCTGATATTATGGTAGGAAATATCTACACCTATCCTTCTCGGACAGGTTTGGGGGGGGGGGGATTCGGAGGCCCCGCGTGCAAGTCGCGCTCGTTAACCATCCATTGGTTGTCCAAAATCGATAAGAGTGGGCTTCAGCCACCACCACAGCAAAATTCATAAATCAAAATTTCCTACCAACTAAATATGTTTAATGTGTCTCGCACTCTCTTATGAAGTTGTGAGCGCCGTAAAACATGTGCAATACAAACAAACAAACAAACAAACAAACAAACAAACAAACAAACAAAAATATAAAACAAAACAAGACACAGCGCACTCCGTACGGCTGAACACGTGTTGAAAAAACTAGATCTGGAGTACTCAAGGTAAAAAAAAATTAGCCTGAAGGAACATCTGAGGAAAACATACTCTGGTGATCAGCGAAACATCCCACTAGAAAAAAACCCCACAACCCCAGCCTAGTTTGGCCAGATGGCCCGGGTGAGAAGTTCTACATGAGGTTGCCAACACTCGATGAAGTAAAGCCAATTGTCGACGAAGCGAGGTGCAAATCTGCCCCTGGGCCCAATGGCCTTTCATATATATATATGCACTGTACAAAAGATTATGTTCCAAGGTCCTTAACTTAATCATATGTGAGGCAGCGTGGTGGAATCAAGCTCTCGTCAAAATAACCAAAGTGAAGAAACTTGTATTTTTCCGCAGGTCTGTGAATTTTTATCAAATTTTTAAATTATATATAACATAGAGAGAATGTTGAAGAGCAGGTACTGTGGGATGGAGAAGAAAAGAGTGGTACGGTTATGAAAAAAGGACAGGACGAGAGTGGGAACGCACGGAAACACAGAAAGAGAGAGAGAGAGAGAGAGAGAGAGAGAGAGAGAGAGAGAGAGAAAGAAAGAGAGAAAGAAAAAGAGAGAGAGAGAGAGAGAGAAAGAAAGAGAGAAAGAAAAAAAAAGAGAGAGAGAGAGAGAGAGAGAGAGAAAGAAAGAGAGAAAGAAAAAGAGAGAGAGAGAGAGAGAGAGAGAGAAAGAAAGAGAGAAAGAAAAAAAAAAGAGAGAGAGAGAGAGAGAGAAAGAAAGAGAGAAAGAAAAAGAGAGAGAGAGAGAGAGAGAAAGAAAGAGAGAAAGAAAAAAAAAAGAGAGAGAGAGAGAGAGAGAGAGAGAGAGAGAGAGAGAGAGAGAGAGAGAAAATCCTCAAACATTCCAGTTTTAAGCATTTTTCATTCTAGTTCATGCGACCGAAAAGAAGAAAAATCCGGATCAGTACACTTACAATAAACACAAGAAACTTCATCAAGCAAGTAGATCTAATTGCTTCAGATACTTTAATAGGCGCCTCAATGTAATTTTGACTTTGTTAACAACACGGGCCTGGACTCTTCATTCTGGGCCCTACGACTACGCAATGAAAAAATGAAAGGTTTTGAGTTGAGGAAAAAAAGAGGGGGGGGGGGGGGGGGCTCAGTGAAAAGGAAATTCTTGGCTCTAAAAATTTAGTTTTCTTTATACATGTAGATCTACTATCGTAAAAAAAAGTTTTCACAATTTAAGGTCAGTGATTATAAAACATTACCAAAATTGATCAAATTTTCAAACTGAAGAAATCTCTCGGCAATGTATTTCCCTGCCTTACATTTCAAATAATAAACAGAAGGAACCAAAAGCTCAAGGCAAAAAATTCACTGCTCGGCGCTCTGTCACGGAGGAAGGGTCCAGGTAGGTTTTCACGGATTTTGTTGATGAAAGGGTAAGACTACCCTAGCCAAGGTAAGACTTCTGAGATAACCATTTAAACGTTTTTTGGAAGAACAAAGAATGGTTTATCCACAAGGCTAGTTTGAAAAATATATGACGAGAAGATTCTAGAAAAACCAATTGTTATAAATTGTATAAACTTAAAACATCTCGAGACTCGTGAGTCGCACATCGACCTGAAAAAAAAACCCCAAACGTTTTAAAGGCCATCCAAAGGTTTTTGAAGACTTGTATCGGACCTGAATGTTGGTCCCCCAAATTAAACAAAAATATGGGCAGATTGAATCCACTGTCGCATCGAGACGTCAGGCCCGGAAACAAAACTCAATGGGACTTTGCGAAGCCGAATCACTCTGAAGTGAGTGCATTCACTGAAGTGCCTAATCTAAACGAATAATTTGCGACGTTTTTTTAATGCCAAAATCGTGTTCAGAGCCCCCCAAAAACAACCTTAATAAACAGCTACCAAATAATACAATTAAACATTTTAACCCTCCTTCCACACCCAAAAGAATAAAAATGATAATAAAAGTAGAAATAATTTTAAAATGTAAATAAATAGAAAACAATTAACAAAACAATAAAAGTTAACTAAAAAGTATTTAAAAAAATTAGTTTACTAAGTAAGTTGAACGCCCAATGAGAATGGTTGCTCAGCGCCAAAGAATATTCTCTTAGGAACCAGCAGTCACGTGACATTATGACGCCACTTGGTAACGAAATGAGTGATTGATTTCGACAAGACGTGATTGCCTATTTCGTGTGAAGAAAGAGATTTCTTGTATCGAAAAAGTCCACACAGTTTGAATAAAGTTGTATTGCCTTGATTATTTTCAAGTCCTCTATTTTTCAACATTCGTTTTGATTGTGTGCATTTTATAGTGTGTTTAATTTAGACATAGATCTAGATCAAAGCGTGTTTGAAATGTTGTTTGTTTGTTTGATTTTTGGTAAGAGTTTTACAGCTGAGAGAGCGAGTCGGACTCTGGACAGCCTAAAAGCTTCCATGGTAACTGTGCAAGTCACATTGTAGAAGCCTCCACGTATCGTGTCATGTGGACACCGGTCATCCCCGTGTCGTCTGGTCTCTCAGGTCAGTGTCTTGTCAACAGATCATTCCGTGGAGCAAGAAGCGGCAGTCTACAGGTCCAATTCTGGAGCTCGAGCTGGGAGGAATGGTCGCCTGTCTTGTCTCCACAGCTACTACAGCTGTTGTTGACAGGTCGTGTATGGAGGAAGCTGACAAGAAAGAGATTTCTTGCATCGACAAAGTCCACACAGTTTGAGTAAAGTTGTATTGCCTTGATTATTTTCAAGTTCCTGTATTTTTCAACATTCGTTTTGATTGTGTGCGTTTTATAGTGTGTTTAATTTAGACATAGATCTAGATCTAAGCATGTTTGAGTGTTTTTGTTTTTTGTAGTGTTTTTTGTTTGTTTGTTTGTTTTTTGGTCTTTTACTGCGCTTGCGTTTAAGTGTTTGCGTCACCTGTTCTCTTTGCATTGGTAAGCGAAGAGAGAAAGAGAAACAGGGTGAGGAATAAAGTCTCCTAAAGGTTCAATCGGACTTCTATTCTTTTCAAAGTAACGACTGGTGGTTAGTGTTAAGCCCAGCGATGAAGCGTATCCGTAAACTGTTCTTTTCTTGTTTCTCCCTCTGTTGCAGGGAAGAAAGCAGCGGCCAGCTGGACTCAGGAGACTCTAAAGATCTCCATCTCTCCTTGCATACAAGCTGGTCAAGCGAGCTGAACGAAAAACCACATGAATGCCCTCGTGGTGGTTATACCAGATTGGAAGACCACGAAGTAAAACATACAGGTGCAGAACTGTCTGACGCACCAAGTGACTATTCTGAATTCTATTTTCAGCAGAGAAGGTTCCACAAGAACACCGGTGATGCACCTGTCGACAGGCCATCCTGACGAAGATCTACACCTGTCGCTGCCCACCAGCTGGGAGAGCGAGTCGGACTTTGGACAGCCGGAAAGCTTCCACGATAATTGTGCGAGTCACATTGTTGAAACCTCCACGTACACGTATCGTGTCACGTGGACACCAGTCATCCTCGTGTCATATGGTCTCTCAGGTCAGTGTCTTGTCAACAGCCCATTCCGTGGAGCCAGAAGCGGCAATCTTGAGGTCCAATTCTGGAGCTCGAGCTCGGAGCTCGGAGTCGCCTGCCTTGTCTCCCCAGCCACTACAGCTTGACAGGTCGTGTATGGAGGAAGCTGACAAGAAAGAGATTTCTTGCATCGACAAAGTCCACACAGTTTGAGTAAAGTTGTATTGCCTTGATTATTTTCAAGTTCCTGTATTTTTCAACATTCGTTTTGATTGTGTGCGTTTTATAGTGTGTTTAATTTAGACATAGATCTAGATCTAAGCATGTTTGAGTGTTTTTGTTTTTTGTGTGGTTTTTTGTTTGTTTGTTTTTTTGGTAAGTGTTTTACTGCACTTGCGTTTAAATGTTTGCGTCACCTGTTCTCTTTGCATTAGTAAACGAAGAGAGAAAGAGAAACAGGGTGAGGAATAAACTTTCCCAAAGGTTCAATCGGAGGTCTTTTCTTTTCAAAGTAACGACTGGTGGTAAGTGAAGACCAGCGATGAAGCGTATCCGTAAACTGTTCTTATCTTGTTTCTCCCTCTGTTGTAGCGAAGGAAGCAGCGGCCAGCTGGACCCAGGAGACTCTAAAAATCTCTATCTCTCCTTGCATACAAGCTGGTCAAGCCAGCTGAACGAAAAACCACAGGAATGCCCCAGTGGTGGTCGTGCCAGATGGAAGACCACGAAGTAAAGCATACGGGTACAGAGCTGTCTGACGCACCAAGTGATTATTCTGAATTCTATTTTCAGCAGAGAAGGTTCCACAAGAACACCGGTGATGCACCTGTCGACAGGCCATCCTGACGAAGATCTACACCTGACGCTACCCACCAGCTGGGAGAGCGAGTCGGACTCTGGACAGCCGGAAAGCTTCCACGATAATTGTGCGAGTCACATTGTAGAAGCCTCCACGTATCGTGTCACGTGGACACCAGTCATCCCCGTGTCGTATCGCCTCTCTGGCCAGTGTCTTGTGAACAGACCATTCCGTGGAACAAGAAGCGACAGTCTACAGGTCGAATTCTGGAGCTCGAGCTCGGAGGAATGGTTGCCTGTCTTGTCTCCACAGCCGCTACAGCTTTTTGACAGGTCGTGTATGGAGGAAGCTGACAAGAAAGAGATTTCTTGCATCGACAAAGTCCACACAGTTTGAGTAAAGTT
The DNA here is from genome assembly GCF_000002075.1 of Aplysia californica. Lineage (NCBI taxonomy): Eukaryota > Metazoa > Mollusca > Gastropoda > Aplysiida > Aplysiidae > Aplysia > Aplysia californica. The sequence goes on along the minus strand of NW_004797776.1, from coordinate 547,970 downwards.
GTACTGCCTTGACTTGATTATTTTCAAGTTCCTGTATTTTTCAACTTCCGTTTTGATTGCCTGCGTTCTATAGTGCGTTTAATTTAGACGTATTTCTAGATCTAAGCGTGTTTGAGTGTTTTGGTTTTTGATTTGGGAGGGGGGGGGGGCTTGTTGGTTGTTGTTTTTTGGGGTTTTTTTTTGGTAAGTGTTTTACGGTGCTTGCGTTTGAATGTTTGCGTCACTTGTTCTCTTTGCATTGATAAGTGAAGAGAAGAGAAACAGGATGAGGAATACATTCTCCCAAAGTTTCAACCCGAGGTCTTTTTAAAATATCTAAGTAACGACTAGTGGTTAGTTTTAAACCCAGCGATGAAGCGTATCTGTAAAGTGTTCTTCTTTTGTTTCTCCATCTGTAGCAGAGAAGAAAGCAACAGCCAGCTGGACTCATGAGGCTCTAAAGATCTCCATCTCTCCTTGCATAGAAGCTGGTCAAGCCAGCTGAACGGAAAACTACAGGAATGCCCTCGCGGTGGTCATGCCAGATTGGTAGACCACGAAGTAAAGGATATGGGTACAGAGCTGTCTGACGCACTAAGTGACTATTCTGAATTCCATTTTCAGTAGAGAAGGTTCCACAAGAACACCGATGATGCACTTGTCGACAGGCCATCCTGACGAAGATCTACACCTGTTGCTACCCACCAGCTGTTGACAGGTCGTGTATGGAGGAAGCTGACGAGAAAGAGATTTCTTGCATCGACAAAGTCCACACAGTTTGAGTAAAGTTGTATTGCCTTGATTATTTTCAAGTTCCTGTATTTTTCAGCATTCGTTTTGATTGTGTGCGTTTTATAGTGTGTTTAATTTAGACATAGATCTAGATCTAAGCATGTTTGAGTGTTTTTGTTTTTTGTGTGGTTTTTGTGTTTTTTGGTTGTTTTTTGTGTTTTACTGCACTTGCGTTTAAGTGTTTGCGTCACTTGTTCTCTCTGCATTGGTAAACGAAGAGAGAAAGAGAAACAGGGTGAGGAATAAAGTTTCCCAAAGGTTCAATCGGAGGTCTTTTTTTCTTCTAAGTAACGACTAGTGGTTAGATCAAGTTTTAAACCCAGCGATGAAGCGTATCCGTAAAGTGTTCTTCTTTTGTTTCTCCATTTGTAGCAGAGAAGAAAGCAGCAGCCAGCTGGACTCAGGAGGCCCTAAAGATCTCCATCTCTCCTTGCATAGAAGCTGGTCAAGTCAGCTGAACGAAAAACCACAGGAATGCCCTCGTGGTGGTCATACCAGATTGGAAGACCACGAAGTAAAACATACAGGTGCCGAACTGTCTGACGCAGTAAGTTGCTAAATCTATTTTCAGCAGAGAAGGTTCCACAAGAACACCGGTGATGCACTTGTCGACAGGCCATCCAAACGAAGATCTACACCTGTCGCTACCCACCAGCTGGGAGAGTGAGTCGAACTCTGGACAGCCGGAAAGCTTCCACGATAATTGTGCAAGTCACATTGTAGAAGCCTCCACGTATCGTTTTACGTGGACACCGGTCCTCCACGTGTCGTATGGTCTCTCAGGTCAGTGTCTTGTCAACAGCCCATTCCGTGTAGCCAGAAACGGCAATCTTGAGGTCCAATTCTGGAGCTCGAGCTCGGAGGAATGGTTGCCTGCCTTGTCTCCACAACCACTACAGCTTGACAGGTCGTGTATGGAGGAAGCTGACGAGAGAGAGAGATTTCTTGCATCGACAAAGTCCACATAGTTTGAGTAAAATTGTATTGCCTTGATTATTTTCAAGTTCCTGTATTTTTCAACATTCGTTTTGATTGTGTGCATTTTTATAGTGTGTTTAATTTAGACATAGATCTAGATCTAAGCATGTTTGAGTGTTTTTGTTTTTTGTGTGTTTTTTGTTTGTTTGTTTGTTTTTTGGTGTTTTACTGCACTTGCGTTTAAATGTTTTCGTCACCTGTTCTCTTTGCATTGGTAAGCGAAGAGAGAAAGAGAAACAGGGTGAGGAATAAAGTTTCCCAAAGGTTCAATCGGAGGTCTTTTCTTTTCAAAGTAACGACTAGTGGTATGTGAAGCCCAGCGATGAAGCGTATCCGTAAACTGTTCTTTTCTTGTTTCTCCCTCTGTGGCAGCGAAGAAAGCAACAGCCAGCTAGACTCAGGAGACTCTAAAGATCTCCATCTCTCCTTGCATAGAAGCTGGTCAAGCCAGCTGAACGGAAAACTACATGAATGCCCTAGTGGTGGTTATACCAGATTGGAAGACCACGAAGTAAAACATACGGGTACAGAGCTGTCTGACGCACCAAGTGACTATTCTGAATTCTATTTTCAGCAGAGAAGGTTCCACAAGAACACCGGTGATGCACCTGTCGACAGGCCATCCTGACGAAATTCTACACCTGTCGCTACCCACCAGCTGGGAGACCGAGTCGGACTCTGGACAGCTGGAAAGCTTCCATGATTACTGTGCGAACCTCGTTGTAGAAGCCTCCACGAATCGTGTCACGTGGACACCGGTCATCCCCGTGTCGTGTGGCCTCTCAGGTCAGTTTCTTGTCAACAGACCATTTCGTGGAGCCAGAAGCGGTGATTTTGAGGTCCAATTCTGGAGCTCGAGCTCGGAGGAATGGTTGCCTGCCTTGTCTCCACAGCCACTACAGCTTGACAGGTCGTGTATGGAAGAAGCTGACAAGAAAGAGATTTCTTGCATCGATAAAGTCCACGCAGTTTGAGTAAAGTTGTATTACCTTAATTATTTTCAAGTTCCTATATTTTTCAACATCCGTTTTTATTGTGTGCGTTTTATAGTGTGTTTAATTTAGACATAGATCTAGATCTAAGCATGTTTGAGTGTTTTTGTTTTTTGTGTGTTTTTTGTTTGTTTGTTTGTTTTTTGTGTTTTACTGCACTTGCGTTTAAATGTTTTCGTCACTTGTTCTCTTTGCATTGGTAAACGAAGAGAGAAAGAGAAACAGGGTGAGGAATAAAGTTTCCCAAAGGTTCAATCGGAGGTCTTTTCTTTTCAAAGTAACGACTAGTGGTATGTGAAGCCCAGCGATGAAGCGTATCCGTAAACTGTTCTTTTCTTGTTTCTCCCTCTGTTGCAGGGAAGAAAGCAGCGGCCAGCTGGACTCAGGAGACTCTAAAGATCTCCATCTCTCCTTGCATACAAGCTGGTCAAGCGAGCTGAACGAAAAACTACATGAATGCCCTCGTGGTGGTTATACCAGATTGGAAGACCACGAAGTAAAACATACAGGTGCAGAACTGTCTGACGCACCAAGTGACTATTCTGAATTCTATTTTCAGCAGAGAAGGTTCCACAAGAACACCGGTGATGCACCTGTCGACAGGCCATCCTGACAAAGATCTACACCTGTCGCTGCCCACCAGCTGGGAGAGCGAGTCGGACTTTGGACAGCCGGAAAGCTTCCACGATAATTGTGCGAGTCACATTGTAGAAACCTCCACGTACACGTATCGTGTCACGTGGACACCAGTCATCCTCGTGTCATATGGTCTCTCAGGTCAGTGTCTTGTCAACAGCCCATTCCGTGGAGCCAGAAGCGGCAATCTTGAGGTCGAATTCTGGAGCTCGAGCTCGGAGGAATGGTCGCCTGCCTTGTCTCCACAGCCACTACAGCTTGACAGGTCGTGTATGGAGGAAGCTGACAAGAAAGAGATTTCTTGCATCGACAAAGTCCACACAGTTTGAGTAAAGTTGTATTGCCTTGATTATTTTCAAGTTCCTGTATTTTTCAACATTCGTTTTGATTGTGTGCGTTTTATAGTGTGTTTAATTTAGACATAGATCTAGATCTAAGCATGTTTGAGTGTTTTTGTTTTTTGTGTGGTTTTTTGTTTGTTTGTTTTTTTGGTAAGTGTTTTACTGCACTTGCGTTTAAATGTTTGCGTCACCTGTTCTCTTTGCATTGGTAAGCGAAGAGAGAAAGAGAAACAGGGTGAGGAATAAAGTTTCCCAAAGGTTCAATCGGAGGTCTTTTCTTTTCAAAGTAACGACTGGTGGTTAGTGAAGCCCAGCGATGAAGCGTATCCGTAAACTGTTCTTATCTTGTTTCTCCCTCTGTTGTAGCGAAGGAAGCAGCGGCCAGCTGGACCCAGGAGACTCTAAAAATCTCTATCTCTCCTTGCATACAAGCTGGTCAAGCCAGCTGAACAAAAAACCACAGGAATGCCCCAGTGGTGGTCATGCCAGATGGAAGACCACGAAGTAAAGCATACGGGTACAGAGCTGTCTGACGCACCAAGTGACTATTCTGAATTCTATTTTCAGCAGAGAAGGTTCCACAAGAACACCGGTAATGCACCTGTCGACAGGCCATCCTGACGAAGATCTACACCTGTCGCTACCCACCAGCTGGGAGAGCGAGTCGGACTCTGGACAGCCGGAAAGCTTCCACGATAATTGTGCGAGTCACATTGTAGAAGCCTCCACGTATCGTGTCACGTGGACACCAGTCATCCCCGTGTCGTGTGGCCTCTCTGGCCAGTGTCTTGTCAACAGACCATTCCGTGGAGCCAGAAGCGGCTGTCTACAGGTCCAATCCTGGAGCTCGAGCTCGGAGGAATGGTTGCCTGCCTTGTCTCCACAGCCACTACAGCTTGACAGGTCGTGTATGGAGGAAGCTGACAAGAAAGAAAGAGATTTCTTGCATCGACGAAGTCCACACAGTTTGAGTAAAGTTGTATTGCCTTGATTATTTTCAAGTTCCTGTATTTTTCAGCTTCCGTTTTGATTGCGTGCGTGCGTTCTATAGTGCGTTTAATTTAGACGTATTTCTAGATCTAAGTGTGTTTGAGTGTTTTGGTTTTTGATTTTTTGATTGATTTTTTTTTGGGAGGGGGGGGGGCTTGTTGGTTTGTTTTTTGTGTGTTTTTTTTTGGGTAAGTATTTTACGGTGCTTGCGTTTGAATGTTTGCGTTACTTGTTCTCTTTGCATTGGTAAATGTAGAGAAGAGAAAGAGGATGAGGAATAAATTCTCAAGGTTCAATCGGAGGTCTTTTTTAAATCTAAGTAACGACTAGTGGTTAGTTTTAAACTCAGCGATGAAGCGTATCCGAAAAGCGTTCTTCTTTTGTTTCTCCATCTGTAGCAGAGAAGAAAGCAACAGCCAGCTGGACTCAGGAGACTCTAAAGATCTCCATCTCTCCTTGCATAGAAGCTGGTCAAGCCAGCTGAACGAAAAACTACAGGAATGCCCTCGTGGTGGTCATGCCAGATTGGAAGACCACGAAGTAAAGCATATGGGTACAGAACTGTCTGACGCACAAAGTGACTATTCTGAATTCTATTTTCAGTAGAGAAGGTTCCACAAGAACACCGGTGATGCACCTGTCGACAGGCCATCCTGACGAAGATCTACACCTGTCGCTACCCACCAGCTGGGAGAGCGAGTCGGACTTTGGACAGCCGGAAAGCTTCCACGATAATTGTGCGAGTCACATTGTTGAAACCTCCACGTACACGTATCGTGTCACGTGGACACCGGTCATCCTCGTGTCGTATGGTCTCTCAGGTCAGTGTCTTGTCAACAGCCCATTCCGTGGAGCCAGAAGCGGCAATCTTGAGGTCGAATTCTGGAGCTCGAGCTCGGAGGAATGGTCGCCTGCCTTGTCTCCACAGCCACTACAGCTTGACAGGTCGTGTATGGAGGAAGCTGACAAGAAAGAGATTTCTTGCATCGACAAAGTCCACACAGTTTGAGTAAAGTTGTATTGCCTTGATTATTTTCAAGTTCCTGTATTTTTCAACATTCGTTTTGATTGTGTGCGTTTTATAGTGTGTTTAATTTAGACATAGATCTAGATCTAAGCATGTTTGAGTGTTTTTGTTTTTTGTGTGTTTTTTGTTTGTTTGTTTGTTTTTTGGTGTTTTATTGCACTTGCGTTTAAGTGTTTTCGTCACTTGTTCTCTTTGCATTGGTAAACGAAGAGAGAAAGAGAAACAGGGTGAGGAATAAAGTTTCCCAAAGGTTCAATCGGAGGTCTTTTCTTTTCAAAGTAACGACTAGTGGTATGTGAAGCCCAGCGATGAAGCGTATCCGTAAACTGTTCTTTTCTTGTTTCTCCCTCTGTGGCAGCGAAGAAAGCAACAGCCAGCTAGACTCAGGAGACTCTAAAGATCTCCATCTCTCCTTGCATAGAAGCTGGTCAAGCCAGCTGAACGGAAAACTACAGGAATGCCCTCGTGGTGGTCATGCCAGATTGGTAGACCACGAAGTAAAGGATATGGGTACAGAGCTGTCTGACGCACTAAGTGACTATTCTGAATTCTATTTTCAGTAGAGAAGGTTCCACAAGAACACCGATGATGCACCTGTCGACAGGCCATCCTGACGAAGATCTACACCTGTTGCTACCCACCAGCTGGTAGAGTGAGTCGGACTCTGGACAGCCGGAAAGCTTCCACGATAATTGTGCCAGTCACATTGTAAAAGCCTCCACGTACAGTGTCACGTGGACACCTGTCATCCCCGTGTCGTATGGCCTCTCAGGTCAGTGTCTAGTGTCTTGTCAACAGCCCATTCCGTGGAGCAAGTAGCGGCAGTCTACAGGTCCAATCCTGGAGCTCGAGCTCGGAGGATTGGTTGCCTGCCTTGTCTCCACAGCCAGTACAGCTTGTTGACAGGTCGTGTATGGAGGAAGCTGACGAGAAAGAGATTTCTTGCATCGACAAAGTCCACACAGTTTGAGTAAAGTTGTATTGCCTTGATTATTTTCAAGTTCCTGTATTTTTCAACATTCGTTTTGATTGTGTGCGTTTTATAGTGTGTTTAATTTAGACATAGATCTAGATCTAAGCATGTTTGAGTGTTTTTGTTTTTTGTGTGTTTTTTTGTTTGTTTGTTTTTTTGGTAAGTGTTTTACTGCACTTGCGTTTAAATGTTTGCGTCACCTGTTCTCTTTGCATTGGTAAACGAAGAGAGAAAGAGAAACAGGGTGAGGAATATAGTTTCCCAAAGGTTCAATCGGAGGTCTTTTCTTTTCAAAGTAACGACTGGTGGTAAGTGAAGCCCAGCGATGAAGCGTATCCGTAAACTGTTCTTATCTTGTTTCTCCCTCTGTTGTAGCGAAGGAAGCAGCGGCCAGCTGGACCCAGGAGACTCTAAAAATCTCTATCTCTCCTTGCATAGAAGCTGGTCAAGCCAGCTGAACGAAAAATCACAGGAATGCCCCAGTGGTGGTCGTGCCAGATGGAAGACCACGAAGTAAAGCATACGGGTACAGAGCTGTCTGACGCGCCAAGTGACTATTCTGAATTCTATTTTCAGCAGAGAAGGTTCCACAAGAACACCGGTGATGCACCTGTCGACAGGCCATCCTGACGAAGATCTACACCTGACGCTACCCACCAGCTGGGAGAGCGAGTCGGACTCTGGACAACCGGAAAGCTTCCACGATAATTGTGCGAGTCACATTGTAGAAGCCTCCACGTATCGTGTCACGTGGACACCAGTCATCCCCGTGTTGTATCGCCTCTCTGGCCAGTGTCTTGTGAACAGACCATTCCGTGGAACAAGAAGCGACAGTCTACAGGTCGAATTCTGGAGCTCGAGCTCGGAGGAATGGTTGCCTGTCTTGTCTCCACAGCCGCTACAGCTTTTTGACAGGTCGTGTATGGAGGAAGCTGACAAGAAAGAGATTTCTTGCATCGACAAAGTCCACACAGTTTGAGTAAAGTTGTACTGCCTTGACTTGATTATTTTCAAGTTCCTGTATATTTCAACTTCCGTTTTGATTGCGTGCGTTCTATAGTGCGTTTAATTTAGACGTATTTCTAGATCTAAGCGTGTTTGAGTGTTTTGGTTTTTGATTTGGGAGGGGGGGGGGGGGGGGGCTTGTTGGTTGTTGTTTTTTTGGGGTTTTTTTGGTAAGTGTTTTACGGTGCTTGCGTTTGAATGTTTGCGTCACTTGTTCTCTTTGCATTGGTAAGTGAAGAGAAGAGAAACAGGATGAGGAATAAATTCTCCCAAAGGTTCAACCCGAGGTCTTTTTAAAATATCTAAGTAACGACTAGTGGTTAGTTTTAAACCCAGCGATGAAGCGTATCCGTAAAGTGTTCTTCTTTTGTTTCTCCATCTGTAGCAGAGAAGAAAGCAACAGCCAGCTGGACTCAGGAGGCTCTAAAGATCTCCATCTCTCCTTGCATAGAAGCTGGTCAAGCCAGCTGAACGGAAAACTACAGGAATGCCCTCGTGGTGGTCATGCCAGATTGGTAGACCACGAAGTAAAGGATATGGGTACAGAGCTGTCTGACGCACTAAGTGACTATTCTGAATTCTATTTTCAGTAGAGAAGGTTCCACAAGAACACCGATGATGCACTTGTCGACAGGCCATCCTGACGAAGATCTACACCTGTCGCTACCCACCAGCTGGTAGAGTGAGTCGGACTCTGGACAGCCGGAAAGCTTCCACGATAATTGTGCCAGTCACATTGTAAAAGCCTCCACGTACAGTGTCACGTGGACACCTGTCATCCCCGTGTCGTATGGCCTCTCAGGTCAGTGTCTAGTGTCTTGTCAACAGCCCATTCCGTGGAGCAAGAAGCGGCAGTCTACAGGTCCAATCCTGGAGCTCGAGCTCGGAGGATTGGTTGCCTGCCTTGTCTCCACAGCCAGTACAGCTTGTTGACAGGTCGTGTATGGAGGAAGCTGACGAGAAAGAGATTTCTTGCATCGACAAAGTCCACACAGTTTGAGTAAAGTTGTATTGCCTTGATTATTTTCAAGTTCCTGTATTTTTCAGCATTCGTTTTGATTGTGTGCGTTTTATAGTGTGTTTAATTTAGACATATATCTAGAGCTAAGCATGTTTGAGTGTTTTTGTATTTTGTGTGTTTTTTGTTGTTGTTGTTGTTGTTTTTTGTGTTTTACTGCACTTGCGTTTAAGTGTTTGCGTCACTTGTTCTCTTTGCATTGGTAAACGAAGAGAGAAAGAGAAACAGGGTGAGGAATAAAGTTTCCCAAAGGTTCAATCGGAGGTCTTTTCTTTTCAAAGTAACGACTGGTGGTTAGTGAAGCCCAGCGATGAAGCGTATCCGTAAACTGTTCTTGTCTTGTTTCTCCCTCTGTTGTAGCGAAGGAAGCAGCGGCCAGCTGGACTCAGGAGACTCTAAAGATCTCCATCTCTCCTTGCATAGAAGCTGGTCAAGCCAGCTGAACGAAAAACCACAGGAATGCCCTAGTGGTGGTCGTGCCAGATGGAAGACCACGAAGTAAAGCATACGGGTACAGAACTGTCTGACGCACAAAGTGACTATTCTGAATTCTATTTTCAGCAGAGAAGGTTCCACAAGAACACCGGTGATGCACCTGTCAACAGGCCATCCTGTCGAAGATCTACACCTGTCGCTACCCACCAGCTGGGAGACCGAGTCGGACTCTGGACAGCCGGAAAGCTTCCACGATACTTGTGCGAGTCACATTGTAGAAGCCTCCACGTATCGTGTCACGTGGACACCAGTCATCCCCGTGTCGTATGGCCTCTCTGGCCAGTGTCTTGTCAACAGACAATTCCGTATAGCAAGAAGCGGCGATCAAGAGCTCGAGCTCTGAGGAATGGTTGCCTGCCTTGTCTCCACAGCCACCACAGCTTGACAGGTCGTGTATGGAGGAAGCTGACGAGAAAGAGATTTATTGCATCGACAAAGTCCACACAGTTTGAGTAAAGTTGTATTGCCGTGATTATTTTCAAGTTCCTGTATTTTTCCACTTCCGTTTTGATCGTATGCGTTTTATAGTGCGTTTAATTTAGATATATTTCTAGCTCTAACTGTAAGCGTGTTTGAGTGTTTTGGTTTTTTTAGTTTTTGGGTTTTTTGGGGGGTTTTTGGTAAGTGTTTTACGGTGCTTGCGTTTGAATGTTTGCGCCACTTGTTCTCTTTACAATGGTAAGTGAAGAGATAAAAATCAGAATGAGGAATAAAGTCCCCCAAAGGTTCAATCAGAGGTCTTTTTTTTTCTAAGTAACGACTGGTGGTTAGTTTTAAGCCCAGCGATGAAGCGTATCCGTAAACTGTTCTTTTCTTGTTTCTCCCTCTGTTGCAGAAAAGAAAGCAGCGGCCAGCTGGACTCAGAAGGCTCTAAAGATCTCCATCTCTCCTTGCATAGAAGCTGGTCTAGCCAGCTGAATGAAAAACCACACGAATGCCCTCGTGGTGGTCATACCAAATTGGAAGACCACGAAGTAAAACATACAGGTGCAGAACTGTCTGACGCAGCAAGTTGCTAAATCTATTTTCAGCAGAGAAGGTTCCACAAGAACACCGGTGATGCACCTGTCGACAGGCCATCCTGACGAAGATCTACACCTGTCGCTGCCCACCAGCTGGGAGAGCGAGTCGGACTTTGGACAGCCGGAAAGCTTCCACGATAATTGTGTGAGTCACATTGTAGAAACCTCCACGTACACGTATCGTGTCACGTGGACACCGGTCATCCTCGTGTCGTATGGCCTCTCAGGTCAGTGTCTTGTCAACAGACCATTCCGTGGAGCCAGAAGCGGCAATCTTGATGTCCAATTCTGGAGCTCGAGCTCGGAAGAATGGTCGCCTGTCTTGTCTCCACAGCCACTATAGCTTGACAGGTCGTGTATGGAGGAAGCTGACGAGAAAGAGATTTGTTGCATCGACAAAGTCCACACAGTTTGAGTAAAGTTCTATTACCTTGATTATTTTCAAGTTCCTGTATTTTTCAACTTCCGTTTTGATTGTGTGCGTTCTATAGTGCGTTCAATCTTGACGTATTTCTAGATCTAAGCGTGTTTGAGTGTTTTGGTTTTTGATTTTTTTTTTTTTGGGGGGGGGGGGGGGGGGCTTGTTAGGGTTTTTTGTGTGGGTTTTTTGGTAAGTGTTTTACGGTGCTTGCGTTTGAATGTTTGCGTCATTTGTTCTCTTTGCATTGGTAAGTGAAGAGAAGAGAAAGAGGATGAGGAATAAAGTCTCCCAAAGGTTCAATCGGAGGTCTTTTTTTTCTAAGTAACGACTGGTGGTTAGTTTTAAACCCAGCGATGAAGCGTATCCGTAAACTGTTCTTCTTTTGTTTCTCCAGTTGTAGCAGAGAAGAAAGCAACAGCCAGCTGGACTCAGGAGGCTCTAAAGATCTCCATCTCTCCTTGCATAGAAGCTGGTCAAGCCAGCTGAACGAAAAACCACCGGAATGCCCTCGTTGTGGTCATGCCAGATTGGAAGACCACGAAGTAAAGCATATGGGTACAGAACTGTCTGACGTACCAAGTGACTATTCTGAATTCTATTTCAGTAGAGAAGGTTCCACAAGGACACCGGTGGCCGGCGATGCACTTGTCGACAGGCCATCCTGACGAAGATCTACACTTGTCGCTACCCACCAGCTGGGAGAGTGAGTCGGACTCTGAACAGCCGGAAAGCTTCCACGATAATTGTGCGAACCTCGTTGTACAAGCCTCCACGAATCGTGTTACGTGGACATCGGTCATCCACGTGTCGTATGGCCTCTCAGGTCAGTTTCTTGTAAACAGACCATTCTGTAGAGCAAGAAGCGGCGATCAAGAGCTCGAGCTTTGAGGAATGGTTGCCTGTCTTGTCTCCACAGCCACTACAGCTTGACAGGTCGTGTATGGAGGAAGCTGACGAAAAAGAGTTTTCTTGCATCGACAAAGTCCACACAGTTTGAGTAAAGTTGTATTGCCGTGATTATTTTCAAGTTCCTGTATTTTTCCACTTCCGTTTTGATTTTGTGCGTTTTATAGTGCGTTTAATTTAGACATAGATCTAGATCTAAACATGTTTGAGTGTTTTGTTGTTTTTGTTTGTTTATTTTTTTTTCGTTTTGTTTTGGTTTGTTTTTTGTTTTTTGTAAATGTTTTACGGCGCTTGCGTTTGAATGTTTGCGCCAGTTGTTCTCTTTACATTGGTAAGTGTAGAGAAGAGAAACAGGATTAGGAATAAAGTCTCCCAAAGGTTCAATCGGAGGTCTTTTTTTCCTAAGTAACGACTGGTGGTTAGTTTTAAGCCCAGGGATGAAGCGTATCCGTAAACTGTTCTTTTCTTGTTTCTCCCTCTGTTGCAGGGAAGAAGCAGCGGCCAGCTGGACTCAGGAGACTCTAAAGATCTCCATCTCTCCTTGCATAGAAGCTGGTCTAGCCAGCTGAACGAAAAACCACCGGAATGCCCTCGTGGTGGTCATGCCAGATTGGAAGACCACGAAGTAAAGCATATGGGTACAGAGCTGTTTGACGCACAAAGTGACTTTTCTGAATTTTATTTTCAGCAGAGAAGGTTCCATAAGGACACCGGCGATGCACCTGTCGACAGGCCATCCTGACGAAAATCTACACCTGTTGCTTCCCACCAGCTGGGAGAGCGAGTCGGACTCAGAACAGCCGGAAAGCTTCCACGATAATTGTGCGAACATCGTTGTAGAAGCCTCCACGAATCGTGTCACGTTGACATCGGTCATCCACGTGTCGTATGGCCTCACAGGAAAGCGTCTTGTCAACAGACCATTCCGTAGAGCAAGAAGCGGCGATCAAGAGCTCGAGCTCGGAGGAATGGTTGCCTGCCTTGTCTTCACAGCTACTACAGCTTGACAAGTCGTGTATTGAGGAAGCTGACAAGAAAGAGATTTCTTGCATCGACAAAGTCCACACAGTTTGAGTAAAGTTGTATTGCCTTGATTATTTTTCAACTTCCGTTTTGATTGTGTGCGTTTTATAGTGCGTTTAATTTAGACGTATTTCTAGCTCTAATCGTGTTTGAGTGTTTTGGTTTTTTATTTTTGGGTTTTTGTTGTTGTTTTTTTGTTTTGTTTTTTGTAAATGTTTTACAGAGCTTGCGTTTGAATGTTTGCGCCACTTGTTCTCTTTGCATTGGTAAGTGAAGAGAAGAGAAACAGGATGAGGAATAAATTCTCCCAAAAGTTCAATCGGACTTCTTTTCTTTTCTAAGTAACGACTGGTGGTTAGTTTGAAGCCCAGCGATGAAGCGTATCCGTAAACTGTTCTTTTCTTGTTTCTCCCTCTGTTGTAGTGAAGAAAGCAGCGGCCAGCTGGACCCAGGAGACTCTAATGATCTCCATCTCTCCTTGCATAGAAGCTGGTCAAGCCAGCTGAACGAAAAACTACAGGAATGCCCTAGTGGTGGTCATGCCAGATGGAAGACCACGAAGTAAAGCATACAGGTACAGAGCTGTCTGACGCACAAAGTGACTATTCTGAATTCTATTTTCAGCAGAGAAGGTTCCACAAGAACACCGGTGATGCACCTGTCGACAGGCCATCCTGACGAAGTTCTACACCTGTCGCTACCCACCAGCTGGGAGACCGAGTCGGACTCTGGACAGCCGGAAAGCTTCCATGATAATTGTGCGAACCTCGTTGTAGAAGCCTCCACGAATCGTGTCACGTGGACACCGGTCATCCCCGTGTCGTATGGCCTCTCAGGTCAGTTTCTTGTCAACAGACCATTCCCTGGAGCCAGAAGCGGTGATTTTGAGGTCCAATTCTGGATCTCGAGCTCGGAGGAATGGTTGTATCTTGTCTCCACAGCCACTACAGCTTGACAGGTCGTGTATGGAGGAAGCTGACAAGAAAGAGATTTCTTGCATCGACAAAGTCCACACAGTTTGAGTAAAGTTGTATTGCCTTGATTATTTTCAAGTTCCTGTATTTTTCAACATCCGTTATGATTGTGTGCGTTTTTTAGTGCGTTTAATTTAGACGTATTTCTAGATCTAAGCGTGTTTGAGTGTTTTGGTTTTTGGTTGTTGTTGTTGGGGGTGTTTTTTGGCACGTGTTTTACGACGCTTGCATTTGAGTGTTGGCGCCGCTTGTTCTCTTTGCATTGGTAAGTGCATACTCCAGTGTTTCGTTATTGTTCGAACCTGGCGCAGACTGACCATTCCAGCAAAGCTGTAACGGTGAACGTGATTTACTACTAGCTTAGAATCCCCACCCCCCTCCCTTGCGTCCCCCTCCTCAGGCCTACCCTTTCCCTTGGTCTTCTCCTGTTTAACTTTTTGAGTTGTTGAACGCTGCTTCTTGGACCTTTACTGCAATCAAACATTCTGACTCTTGTTATTCTACATGCCCGAATTGTTTTAATTCCATACATGATTCTGTGCACAGCACTTATCTTCTGCTAAGCCAACCCATTCCTCTCTTGCTTTCTACCTTTGCTCTTAGAATATCTTTCTAGGATGAATCATTCTATTTGGTAATGATATTATGTTCAAAATAGTTTACGTTCATTGTTATAGTGCTCTGAAGGAGTGTTGGTATATCTTTACATATTCTCCTTCATACTCCTTCTTTAGTTTCTGTCTTCAGTATATATTCAAAAGTCTTCTGTAACATTTATTCTTTTCGAACGCTGCAATCTTTTATCTGTCTTGTCTCTTGATGGTCGTTACTTCATGATATTGCGGTGGGAATACAGTACTTTTAGAATTCTTTTTTTTCTCTATCATTGCAATGTGTTTAGTTAAAATTTATCTTTTTCAATTTCTCTGATGCAATTCTAATTCTCTGGAATTGTTTGCTCGTTCTCCTCCATCTTGGCCCCGTCATATTTAAAATTGCTTTCTTGCTATTCTTCCTGATGATTCTTAACATAACATCTTCTTTGCATTTGCTTATTATGTCTATCATTTCGCTTTTCTTTCCATTTAGATCAATTTCGTTTGGGTCACTGTGTTCGTTGACAATAAAAAAAAATAATTTAAGTCTCTCATTCTCTTGAGTTTTGTGGCAACCTCACTCCAACCTCAAAGTTTGCAACAATATTTTGTATGTAGACCAGGTAAGGTTTTGTTTTAATTGTTTAGTTTAAGCTGTTGATGGTCTGATTGTTCTGACTGTTCTGGTCATAAGAAAACGCTAGCTAATATTAATATGTCTAGCAATAGCCTATTTTCTGGTTTAAACTTATAATGCGGTCAAAAATTCGTGGCGTAACTTATCCTCAAATATCTCTTTAACGGATGAATCAATGTGACCCGTGCTTTGCACATCAGTTTGTATCAATTTGTCGTAACTTTGTCACATTTTTACAACCACTGAGACTGGATTAAAAAAACCTTTTTTTCTCTCATAAATTTATATAAAATACATCATGCTGAAAATGTGATTTTTCACCGCACTTCCCGCTCCTCGTGGTGGGTTCAATAAGTCTTTGGTCTGGGTATGAAGGAATCAAGGTAGAGTAATGAAATTTTACCAGCCTTTAGACAATTACTTTGAGAAACATTATGCAAATTTTTGGGAAAATCCGACAATAACAAGCCACTAGTCAGCGTATTCAACCAAACGTTTGTTTTTCTATACTGAAGCATAATAATATTCACCAGACCAAGCCCCCGTAGGCTTTTTTCTGTTTCCTAATAATCTAAAAAAACTTCACCCAAAGCACATAGTTTTCATGACAAGAAGACATGTTGAAGAATGGTTAAGGACCCGTTCTGGGTCATTTTTCTCTCAAGGACTTTTTGAAGGACAAAGAGAGGAGGCAGAAATGTGTTACTCTGCATGGTGACAATGTAGAAAAATAAAAGTATGTGTGCCAAGTTACAAAGCTCTATTCTTATTCCTTCATATATAGACCAGCAACTTCTTGCACCCCCCATCGTAAAATTTGTTGAGAGAGGGAGTGGGAACAGACAGATATAATGGGGGGGAGAGAGAGAGAGAGAGAGAGAGAGAGAAAGATATCTGTTTTTTTTTTCGTCTTTTCTTTCTCCTCGCGATATGACAACTTCTCCGTTTAGAAACCAACCACACATAGATATATAGGTTGCTACAAATACAAAGCTGAACCACAAATCCCTCCTTCCATACCCTTTTTACTGCTAAAAATCCCAAGGTCATTGGACCCCGAGGACCAACGACTCTGGTGTAGCGGTTAGGGTCTTTGCAACTGCATGCAGAAGACAAGAGTTCGATTCCCGTATAGACAGATTGTTTATGAAGTATCTCTGTCTGATGAGATACATGTATTGCATCCCGTCCTCATAATTATTTCAACACACCTGGGGGCTGTTAAACAAGACAATATTCGACCAGACTCTGTGTCAAAATATGAGCCTCCACAAACTTGTCAAATAGGAAACCTGTTAAACCACAACAGTATCACATATTGTGATGTTTTGTCGGACTGGTTATTCAAATATGACAGCAGAAAATTCAAATACACAGAAATTACAACAAAGTCTTGGTTTTTACTTTAGAAACGGACAAATTTACTCACACGAAGCTGGTCTCTTAGTCTTTATAGAACGTTTCATCAAGGAATGGTCTCTAACTCAACATTTTTATAATGTCTGTACGACATTTAGAACCGGCTTTTGATAGTATGTAATACATGTACCTACATCTTCCATGGATGGATTTTCTAATTCTCCCGGATCTCAGACGTCACGTGGTCGCCTACGTTTTGGCCTTCTCAGTTAGAATCTGATACGACGCATGTCGTGGGCTACTTTGGGATATTCTGTCTACGCCATTACTTTTTGATGGACCTTTCTGTAAAGTTTGAGTCTGTGGCAAGTAGGCAACTGATTCCATTGCACTCTATTTCCTCCCCATCTAGCCGGGGATGCTGTATTGTATTATTAGCTTGTCGGGATGAGGTCTGTTGAGTTCATTAGCACTCATTATCTATCATCTGCTGAGTTAAGCGATTTCAACCCAAACATCGGCCGCCATCAATGTAGTTTATCTTTAATGAATGACCGAGTGAGAAATAATAAAGTATAATTATTATATCGTTGTAATACTGATCAGT
>NW_004797776.1:528845-531099 GCF_000002075.1 Aplysia californica | reverse complement strand
GGGGTGGGGGTGATTTATCTCTACTACAGACATCTCCCACCCCAAGACGCACTTACATACAATCACACGTGTGCTGGTCGCCCGTCCGACTCTGATACAAGACACGCGTGTGTAGTGTGTGATAGCAACGCATATGTTGGTATGAAAGACGGCCGCTTATTGGTTACATAAGATAAAAACGAAAGGCAAAGTGAATATTGGTCCACGATGTAGGTGCCATGGATGGTTTCCAGGAATAGATAATCTAAGATAAGGTTCGCTGCGGGAGGAAATGAGTGAAACTATGCCAGCGGAGACTGTTCACCCTGTAAGCGACTTGTTGAATTTGAGCTTGCTGATTTACATTACTTCGTTGAATCCGAGTTAATAAAAAAAATAATGAATGAAAAAAAACGGGGAATCCATCTCCTTTCGTTGAATCCGAGTTTTCGTTAAATCCGAGTTAGCTGAATCCAAGTTCCACTGTATTACTTTTATGAAAGGACATACGTGTCTAGTTTAGTGTGTAAACGAAAATTTCATCGCCAGCGGAAGGGAGATCCTGTAGCCGGAAAAAAAGAATTAAAGAAATAAATAAATATGCTGTACCTGGCTTTTGTGACATGAGGATCGAGGGGGAGAACGGGCAATTTCATCTGGTTTTCTTTTTTACACTAATTACACGGTGATGAAGGACTGGAGGCAGGCTGTGGCTAAAAAACTGTCAGTTTCAACTGGACATTTTAATAGCTCCTTTACAGAGAAGGGAATCCACAGTGATATCCTTAGCACACACAAAGCCTCTTGGTTCAGCATCAAAGAAAAATTTCCCACAGGGACAAAAAAACTACAAAATGTATTGTCGTCTTATCTCATCTTAAAGACCTCTCCCAGGTAGACTCTAGCTGATGATAGGGTCAATTGATGTCAATAAGTGTTCCTCATTATTGGTCATTGCATGCAGATTCAACACCGCCTTCAATATTTTGTTTTAACAATGTTAAGCTATTTAAAAACTGGGACCTCTGAATTTAATGTCCATCTCTAATAGGACAGATCTAAATGGTAGAGACTGAGAGCCTTAAAAACTTTCTCAAAGCAATCCAAGTTCAAGTTCAGAAAGCCCTGCTAAGTATTCAAACCAAGGACGTCTGCTCTGCAGTCCAGCATGATACCAGCTGAGCTGACAGTGGTCTCAGACTTCAGACTCATGCTAATGATGGGACCTACAAATGTCCATATAAAAATAAAAGTGTTTCTGTACCATCCGGCCAAGTAACAAACCAGCGTTATTCAAAATTATGTTGTCAAACTTCGTTATTCTACCAACCTTGGGATGAACATGAAATTGGTGGCACACAGAGAGGGGCTGACAGTATAACAAGCAAAGTGTGCCCAGCTAGTCTGGATTAGCTTTCGTAAATGTGAGGCATCGTGGTGAATTAAGGCGCTCGTCAGAATAAGGAAATCGAAGGAAGCGGCATTTTTCTTTCCCGTTTTGCAGTTTTTATTGAATTTTTATTTTTTGGCTCAACACCTTTTATGTCCATTTAAAAGCTAATTGCGGTGTGGCTTTTATTGAAAAACGTTGAACAAAGAAACAAAACATTGAATTGGGTTTCCTAGGACTCTCAATCTTTGGAAGTCACCAAACTTTGGTGGCCATTTTCTCTCTAATTTTACCTCTGAAACCAAGTGACTCCCACCTCCTTCAAATTTAATTAAACACAAATATCTCAACTTCTGTTGAAGATAGGTGAATATTTTTTTTTCATTGAAAGCAAGACAATTGAACAAACACAAAAAAGACGGAGGGAAGGAGGGGAGATAAAGACGATAGATGTTTGAAGGGGAGAAGAAGCAAACCACACCAGAGCACCCGCCAACCATCCACATGAGTTCTGTTTCATAGTGGGAAAGTTTTTATGTGTGTCACGACGCGGTGGAATCAGGCTCTCGTCAATTTTCGAGCATATATGGAGTTATTAGTATCATCTTAAAGCTTGTTTCTTGTCTTCCTTTCTGCGGAGACAAAAAATTAACTATCTATCTTCAATAGAAGTCGAGATGTTTGCTATTGAAGGAGGTGGGGTTGCCTGGTTTCAGAGGTAAAAATAGAGTGAAAATGGCTGCCAAAGTTTGATGAATTCCATAGCAAGAGAGCACTGGGAAACTGAACATTTACATTTTTGTACCTTTAATCAACAGTACTCAGGAAAATACATTCAAAATTGTGTTTTTAAATGGACATAAAAGATGTTTAGCCGAACCCCCC
>NW_004797776.1:527057-528451 GCF_000002075.1 Aplysia californica | reverse complement strand
ACGAACAGTCAAAATAAAGTTGAAACGTGAGTAACTAGAAACATTCATTAAAACATTAATTCTATACAGATATAAAGAACTTTCACAAGCATACATTAATTATATATACATAAAAGGAATGTGTGAGGACAGCAGTAAAAACAAAATATATGAGCACCTACTAACACACTATAGATTTAACTAAAAATTAAACAAAGGAGTCTTGAGCAATCGCAGTAAAATCCAGAAACAGAAGAAAAAAAACCACTGGAGCAATGTGGAGCAGTCTTCGCTAAATACGTTCACTTACTCGATGATTATTATCTATCAAGTATTTCTGTCTGTCTGTTGGGATACTGTACCTCTCAGAGCCTGGGTTTACCTTGTGCAGAAGGTGAACCTATGCAAGACTCAAAAGGTATTTTGCGCACTAATACACATTATTTTTTGACTATTTCGAAAGAAATTAGATTTCAATCATCCAAAACCACTCAGCAAAATTTCTACCCGCATAAGCATAAGAATCAAAACGAGTGTCTTCTGCATGCGACAAGGAAGCACATTACAAGACAGCGGACTGTTGTGGAGAATTTTTATGGAAACTTTTTTCCAGAAAAATCCGGAGGAGCTGTTAATATCTGTGTGCACAGGTAAAACGTGAACAGCAAGATCCAAGCCTGTGAAGTTTTCTTTAAACTTGTGTTTTCTGCACTGCACGGCATTATTGGAGTTCAAATGCAATTAAAATAAAATGGCTGCAGTACACTAGTACTAGAGTATAAGTATAATTATGTAGGAGATCATCAGACAATATTGATATAATAATAAAATACAACCTGGATCGTTAATTCAAGCCGTTCGCGGAAAACAAAACACAGGCGAAAAAGAGCACGAAAAAACAACAACAGCAACAAACTCCCCCCCAAAAAACAACATAGAAAAACAACAACAACAACAACAAACAAACAAACAAACAACCCCCCCCCCAACTTGTACAAAAATATTCATCCCTAGAAGAAAATAAAGTAATAGGAAGGAAGTAGGACATAAAATCGCCCCCCTCACGGAGAGGGAGATGGGAGCTACCATTGATGAGCAAAGAAAAACTTAGATCTATCTTATGAAGTCTTTACAGGTTCAGATAGCTGTCTATTGAACGCTTTAAAATAACACATCAAAAGTTAAATGTTTTACTACTCAATCGACGCAAGTTAGATCATAAGTTAAGAATGGGACTTTGATCTTGCCGGTCAGGGCCTACTCAGACTGAGACGAATACACTCGGTGTTAAATGAACTTGAAAAAAAAAGGATGTGGAAAACATAGGTTTGACATTTTCCAAGAAGGCATTATGTTTATACAGACACCATTGAAAAAAGAAGAAGAGAAGAGAGAGAGAGAGAGAGAGGGAGGGA
>NW_004797776.1:515511-525567 GCF_000002075.1 Aplysia californica | reverse complement strand
ACAATTTGCTTCAACCAAGACTTCTTCATTTGTTTTTCTAGCTGTCCATAGGATACGTAGCATGCGTCTTATGAACCACAACTCTGTCGCCACAATTGTTCTTTCCAGCTGTTTATTGATTGTCCATGCTTCGCACCGGCATAATAGGATCGGCTCGATGTAACTTTTCAGTACTCTTTTTCTCGTTTCCAGTGACAGATTGAAGTTTGTAAGTATCTGTTTCATTTTGTGGAACGTTGCTTTTGCTTGGCAAATGTGGCTTTTAATTTCGGTAATGACATTTCCCATTTAGACTACCAACACTAGAGGGCTTAAAATGCGTTAAAGTATGTTTATTTTGATTGTAAATGAACTAACCGCATATTATATTTTACTCCCCATCAACACAGTTTACGTACATTAGGAGGTCGGGTGATTTGACAGTAGTCTACAGCTAGCGCCAAACAGGGGACGATGAAATGCAACATACGAGGAGACAGACAGACAGTGATTCTTCATACAATAACTTTCCCCAAATGGGATTTGAACTCACGCCTTCTGAGCGCAATGGCAGTTAGCCTAGACGTACACCACAGACAAACATTTTAAACTAATAGCACAACCTCATATTAGATTAACCAACGATTTAGAAAATGCATGCCTCTGCTCAAAAGTAGGGTCTATACGATTTATTAACTCATCTTACCTCGACAGACTCCAAACCCCCCAGGGCAGTGCCACTGGCTGAAGTGTCTTTAGGCCATTCCCAAAGGGGGGACATTTCTCGTTCAATCATAGTAGAATTGTAAATGGGCTGACTCATGTCACGCTCGTAACTGTGCCTGATATACAACAGGGAACTGCTGCTTTTTCTGTCCTGATCCTTACTTTTGTCATTTCCTCTACTTCTTTTGTATGTTTGTCACTCTCTTGTGACCTGCTATTTTGGGGTGCTATGATAGTCGAAGCAGTCCTTGTGCTTTTGAAGCTAAAGAGGTGAGCAGTCTAAGTCTGATTCCCTGTAAAGACTTCTGTGTTGACATCCACCCCTTGGCGCTCATATGACCTTATGCAGTTGCGAGCGCCGCAAAACCCTCTACTATTAAAAAAAAAGACAGACTCCAAAACGTTCCGACACTTTCTCTGCTTCTAGTGAAGTATTTCCCCGTAAGCTACCATTTTACAGGCGCTCATATACTAAAACATAATGACAAATCTTTCGCTAACTGAACCAGATATACACGCTCCCACCATCATACATAATGACATGATCTTTCACATTCTGAGCCAGATTTACACTCTCAAACCATCATAAAGCTGTCCAAGTGGTTTTATGCACCCCGCATAATTTAGCAAAATTTGACAATTTTTTTGCATAATTTCTGATTATTTTCCTTCACCATTCTTTGCTAAAATTAACAAAATCGCATAATTTCACATTATCATTAATTTTTGGGCTCAATTTGCGTAACGTCATTAATTCAAAAAAAATTGTTTTGCATAAAACCACGGGAAGAGATAAAGAGAAAACAATATTTCTTTAAAATGTTTTCTCAAGGACATGATGTCGGGGACATATCGAGATTCGAACACGTGCCCCTCCGTTTCCGAATCTGGCAACCTAAAGCCAGACTACCAACGCTACACAAAGTCAAAGCACATGTACTCTATGTAAAGTCACGCACGACTGCACAAGAACTCCTTTGGTCAATCCCTTCTTTTTCAAATTACCTTTCCGGTCACTTGGAGAACGTATAGCGTGGCAGTCTGTTAGGCTCACATCTTTATCATTCTCATAATAATATTCCGTTTCTGGAAATTGAAGGGTAAAAAAAAAATGTCTAAGTCACTTTAGACTTTATAGGTCATTCCTAAGGAACGCCCCCACCCAAAAAAACAACAACAACCAACAAACAAACAACAACAATAACAACAACAACAAACAAACAAAAAAACTAAACAAAAAGACAACCAAACAAAAACCACCACAATAAAAACAAAATAAACACACACAAAAAAACCCCCAAAAAACCAAAACAACAACAACAACAACAACAACCCAGTAGGATTTAAGCATGATTTTATTTTTATATTACTGGGTTTGGGTAATTTGCATAGGCCATTATTTTGAATTACAGCCATTCAGTCATTCCATTCAACAGTTATGTTGTCAAAAGTGTCCCATGATGTGTGTCATCGCACTAAATGTTTTTGTCTCCACAAACACACATACTCTCTCTCTCTCTCTCTCTCTCTCTCTCTCTCTCTCTCTCTCTCTCTCTCTCTCTCTCTCTCTCTCTCTCTCTCCCTCACACACACACACACACACACACACACACACACACACACACACACACACACAAACACACACACACACACACACTTTCGGGAGCATTAATTTAGACGTTCTACTCTCTGGGATCACACAAGATGTGCAGATCTATTCGGAAATAGCATAGTACTTTTTTTTAAACATTTGACAGAAAGAACTAGACAAAGCACACAATTCAATAAGGACAAAATTCAGAGAAAGTAACGCTTTCTCCGGACTCATGTTAAGAAGCAAAAAGTATCCAAAAATGGAAAAACCACATGTGGAATAATGTACATTACATAACACCTCTATTATAACTGTTACGTAACGTATCGGGATTTAGACAGTACCTTTCTTTTACTCAGTAGTCACTTTTCGGTTACTGTGTACTAGAGGACAAAAATAAAACAAACAGCCCTTTTAATCGTGCGTTTCTTCACTCTCTCTAAATCTGTTTGTACCCACAAACCGAACAGCATTAAAGGGTGGCAGCGGTTAACAACGGTATTTAGTGTCATTTCTTTACTTTTTGAATCATGACTGAACACGATACGGATGTTAACGTTCATCAGACCGGTGAAACAACAATTCATCGCTGCGTGTCTCTACCCCCGCCGAATCCCTTTGATGGGAAGGCAGAATCGTGGCCTTGTTGGAGACAACCTTTCAACAGGTTTCGTTCGTGCACAGGTCTGCAGAACAAGTCACAGTCAGAGCAGGTCAGTACTCTACTGTACACTAGCCGACGACATCCTCACGACTTTGTCAGTTGAGGAAAGCACTGCTACATATTAATTATACTGAAGTGATAGAGGCGTTTGTTGACACTCAATTCGATGCACGCAAGAATATTATTTTCGCTGGAGCAAAATTCAACAAACACACTTAGTTACCGGGACAGAGTGTCGATATATTCATCCAAGACTTGCACAGGCTCGCAGATGACTGCAACTATGGAGCCCTCAAAGATGAGCTCATAAGTCTTAAGAGACAGAATAGTTGTCGGAGTAACAGCTCCAATTGAAGCTCAAACTCACCCTCAGCGAGGCTATACAAATAAGCCGACAAGCTGAAGCTCGTGATGAAAGCCAGACGCTCGTTGAGCTAGTCACAACAAAACCACACAACATGCATAGTACGTCGAGTGCTTCAAGGCTTCCGCACAAACCACACACTCCACACGCAGG
Organism: Aplysia californica; assembly: GCF_000002075.1. Taxonomy (NCBI): domain Eukaryota; kingdom Metazoa; phylum Mollusca; class Gastropoda; order Aplysiida; family Aplysiidae; genus Aplysia; species Aplysia californica. The sequence continues at coordinate 522,087 of NW_004797776.1, read as the reverse complement.
TTTCAAGAGACCTTGTGGATACTGTGGTCGCTTCCCTAGCCACAAACGAGACGGCTGCCTTGCCAAGTCTGCAGTCTTTGGTTCCTGTGGCAAGAGAGGCCACTTTAAAACGCAGTTTGCCGTAGTCACCCTAAAGTTCAGAAAGTCGCAGTCAACCCTACTGTGTAGCTGAGGCCCCATACTTTTTAGGTTCCAACAGTGTGAATGAAGTCGACAGCTCAGATGAGTGGTCTGCATTCATCAAGTTGAACTCCACCCCAACAAAGTTCAAGCTTGATACTGGTGCTGTGGTCTGGGTCATCGGAGACAGAAGTGTGGACACAAGTCAACCTTTCAATAGCTGCGGCAAAATTCTAAAGGGCCCTGGTGAAACAACTATGTCTACTCTTGGCACCTTTGAAGCTGATATAAAGTTCAAAGAGAAAGCCATGGAAGAGACAATATTCGTATGAAAAAGACCTACCACATGCCATACACTCAGCAGGTCAGCTTGTGTAAGATGGGTCTCATTGCCAGACTCAATGCAGTCCACGAGACATCTTCTGATTTCAAACGAGAGTTCCCTGATGTCTTCAAAGGACTAGGACAATTGAAAGACCCATACACGATCAAGCTACAAGAAGGCGCTGATCCTGTGTGCTTGCACACAGCACGAAAAGTTGCACACCCTCTACTGCCAAAAGTCAAGGCCGAAATTGACCGAATGCTGGCTGAAGGCGTGATCTCACCCGTAACTGAGCCCACAGAATGGTGTTCCGGCATGGTTGTTGTGCCAAAGAGAAACGGCTCAGTTAGAATAGGCGTGGACCTCAACAGTCTAAACAAGGTAGTGCGACGAGAAGTCCATCCTCTGGCATCCGTAGACGAACAGCTTTCCAAGCTTACAGGGTCTAGGGTGTTCACTAAGTTGGTTGCGACGAGCGGATTCTAGCAAATCCCTCTCGATCCAGTCTCTAGACAGTACACTACCTTCATAACACCGTTTTAGAGATTCTGCTTCAACCGTCTTCCTTTCGGCACCTCCTCAACCGTAGAAATCTTCCAAATGAAAATGTGTAACTTTCTGGACGGTCTTCCAGGTGTCATTTGTCACCTAGAAGACATTCTCTCATACATGCACCTAATCAGGACGCTCACAATAAGCGAGTCAGACAAGTCCTGAAGCGTCTCCAGAGAGATCACGCTAAACGACAAGTGTGAATTTTCACAGCCATCCATCAAGTTTCTCGGGCCCATCGTGAACAACTCAGGCCTCAAGGTAGATCCAGAAAAGTGGACGCCATTGGAAAGTTCCCTCAGCCCAAGAACGTCACTGAGTTACAACGCTTCCTGGGTATGGTGAACCAGATGGCAAAATTCTCTCCTAACTTGGCTACTGCAACTGAACATTTGCAAGCATTGTTAAGAATACACATTGTGGACCTGGGGAGAACACCAAGAGGCATCTTTTCAATGCACCTAAGAAGTCCTCACCACAACACCTATACTGGCCTGACCGGGAGACTATCGTTGCTGCAGATGCTTCCATGTCTGGCCTCAGGGCAGTACTTCTACAAATCCAAGATGATGGTTTTTGCAGACCTGTCAGCTATATTTCTCGAGTTCTGACAGATGCAGAAAAGAACTACGCAGTCATCGAGATGGAGGCCCTTGCAGCTACATGGGCATCAGAACGCTTCAGTGAATACATCCTGGGCAAACAGTATACACTGGAGACAGATGACAAACCCTTGGTCCCTCTCCTCTCTGCAAAGGAACTCCACAAATGCCACCAAGGATCCAACGATTCCGTCTTAGGCTGATGTTTCGGGAAAGCATTACATCACTGCGGGCGCACTTTCTCGTGCGTCGACAATTCCGCTATGAGATGCAGTAATAACTCTTCGTTGATGAAGTGGCATAATTCGCACAACAGGCTATAGACAGCCTGCCTGCTTCACCACAGAGAATTCAAAATACCGTCTGCCTGCTGAAGAGCGACCCAGAAACGTCGGAAGTCCGGGAATACTGTACCTGAGGCTGGCCAGCATACATGCCTGAAAATCCACTTCTGAAACAGTATTGGACTAATCGTGATCATTTCAGCATTGTGGATGATATTCTTTTGTTTGACGATGGACTTGTCATTCCATGGGATTTGAGAATGGACATTCTGAATCGACTCCACGAAAGCCATCTTGGCATCACGAAGTGCCGAGCTGTAGCTCAAACTTGAGTCTGGTGGCCCAACACCACCAGTCAGATCGAGGACATGGTGAACAAGTGCAACACTTGTGCAAAACTTCGACCTGTCCAGAAGTAACCTCTGCTCCCGTCCTCGTTACCAGACCGACCTTGGTCTCGATTGGTCTTGGATCTGTTTGACCTAAAAGGTCAGACCTACATCATCGTGGTCGACTATTACTCTCGTCGGGTAGAGCTACGCTTACGCGAAAAGTTCAACAGTGCATTCGTTATCCATAAACTCAAGTCCATCTTTGCCACTCATGGCATCCCAGAGACAGCCGTGTCCGACAATGGCCCTTAGATTTCAAGCGCCAGCTTCCAAGCTTTTGCAAAAGAGTTTGGTTTCATTCACACCACTAGCTCTCCAAGATATCCTCAGAGCAATGGCGAGGCAGAAAGAGCAGTGCAAAACATTGAAGCTTCTCCTAAAAAAGACAACGATCCGTACACTGTCCTCCTGCTATACCGGGCTACTCCTCTACAAAACGGGTATGCCCGAAGTGAGCTCCTCATGGGAAGGAAACTCCAAACCAAAGTGACATTATGCAGGACAACTTACATTCAAGTTCTGTTGATATACTCTCTATTCGTCAAAGGGAGGAGAAGATGAAAGAGATCATGTGTTTGCAACACAACAAGAGACACGATGTCAAATCTCTTCCAGAACTTTGCCTCAGTTATTCTGTCCACATTTGAGACCTAGGCCGACCGGACATCGTTAACAACAGACTCCCCAATCCGCGCTCCTACACAGTGATCACTGAAAAAGGGAGCACCGTCTGCCGCAACAGAAGTCATCTCGTGGCTACCCCAGAGCCGACTACAACTACAACACCAGAGCCCGATGACAACACAACGTTTACAACACGGTTATCCGGGACTCAGAAAAAAAACGCCAGCGGCCCCAGCGCAGACACCACGAGTCAGCCGACACGGCAGAGAAATCAGAGTACCAACGAGACTAGACCTGTGACCGAATTTAGTTCTGTGCTCTAAATTCAAATCCAAGCCTCAAGAACTCTTCAAAGAAGTTTTCTAAACAAATGAAACTATTAGAGATCTATTTAAAATAGTTGATCAACCTTTGGGACAATAACTTCGAGGGAAGAAGTGGAATAATGTACATTGCATAACACCTATGTTATAACTGTTACGTAATGTATCGTGATTTAGACAGTACTTTTCTTTTACTCAGAAGTCACTTTTCGATTACAGTGTACTAGAGGACAAAAATAAAACAAACAGCCCTTTCGAGCGTGCGTTTCTTCACTCTCTCTAAATCTGTACCCACAAACAGAACAATATTACACCACACGCACCCTATTTACTGGATGAAAACAGAACCAAATAGAAAGTCCTCACAGGACAGTACTTTCATAGTGACAAATATGTCATATCTACAAAAGAGGTATGGTTTGAGACCCATCTGATGTCATATTTCGCTCAAGGACTTTTAAAGATCGAACATAGACGGCACAGTATTCTCAATTTGTAGGGTGGCTGCGTAAAAAAGTAGCATTGCGACTGTCAAATATTAACTTTCTAGCTTGCTTTTTTCGTGGTCATAAAGACTTTATGAACGCCCCCCGTGCACGCAAGAACATCTTAATTAATCTCTCTTTGATTTCCTCTTCTTGCCACAACACAGGCCACAGCAACAGCGACAGGTCTTGTACACCAACAGAACAAAAACCACTTTCACGACCGCTAAGAACACCAGAACGTCTAGCGCCAGGAACTGGTACATGGGCATGTTTTGACCTGTTGACCTCATGTAAGCGCCACCGTACTTCATCACGTGATCCAACCAGAATGCTGTCTCGTTGACCGGACGCTTATACAGTTCTTTGTACAGGTCCGAGGCTTTTTGTATGTTTTTCTTATACTTGTTATTCTCCAGCATTTCTCTCATCAGCGCTAGAAGCTCTATGTCTGTGACCTCACGGATGTCGGCCTTAAGACCAAAACCTTTGACCACGCCCCTTTGGGCATTGTACGGCATGTCGTTCCCAAAAGGCAGGCAAAGTGTTGGCACGGCGTGGTACATTGCCTCGTACTGTCCATTCAAACCGCAGTGGGAGACGAAGAGCTTGGTGTTCGTTTGCGCTAGGAGGTCATTTTGCGGTACCCAGGAAGAAGTGAGAATCTTACCCGGATCTGGAGACTGGAGTTTCACGCGCCAAATCACGTTCTGCTTCAGCTTCAAGAACGCCGACATCATCTTGAAGGAAATGTAGTCCGGTACCTCCAGAATGCTGCTTCCGAACGTAACTACAACCACGCCGTTCACAGATTTCTCCATGAAGCTTTTGAACGGCTCTTTGAGTTCTTCTGGGAGATTCACCGCTGTGCTTCCCACGAATTTAGTATTTGGCAGCTGCGGGCGAGCGAAATCTATAATTGGGTCGCTCTCAACGAGGGAAATTTCCGCTTGGGACATGATCTCCTTGGTAGATATTCTGGGCCGGTGAGGTGCAAACTTTGCGACGAGTTTGTCACTGGTTGCGTACTCGTGGAGAAAGAAGAGCGTTAAATGAACCACGCTATTCTTGAGACGTTGGATGAAAGTCATACCCTCTTCCAGAAAATCACCATTCAGATGCATTGGTGAGGAGGACAGACTGATGGGAACCCTTTGTCCAACATAATCGTGATAATAACACAAACACGAAAAAGGAACATTCAGCATATAGGGGAAAATGACAAAATCCCTAAGCAAAGGCTGCTTCATTAAAACAAACAAATCTGGCTTAATATCTTTGAATTTCGCAATAAGCTGTTTGTCTGACAAAAGCTGAGTCGCCAAGTCTTCCCAAAACTTGATAAATCCTGTGAAGTCTCCGAGAACCATAGACTGGTTCCTCCAGAATTTATCCACGGCCATAGCTGCGATCTTGTCGTCGAAGTGACCGAGATACTCGCCGTACCGTATGACGTTGATGCCCTGCACGTTGACGGAGTTGTCTTTGAGCATGAAGTCCGGCACAGGGACGTAAACGTCATGTCCTAGCGCGGCCAGGGCGCGGCCTGTGTTAGTGTATGTGCGCACGTTAGCGGCGTGAGGGGGAGAGAACAAGACAACTGTCTTGGCCTGGGTCAAGTGACGGTTGCCAGCCAATAAGAGTGTGACGGTCGCGAGGAAGGTGGTCATTGCTGTTGACATCATTGTGGCTCGAGCGTCAGTGGCACTGCTGGTGTGGCGAGTCCTGGGAGTGCATAAAAGGAAATAAATTTAAAGCCAAACCGTTAGGGAGAAAAACGATCCAAGACGAAACAATACAGATTTATTTGTGTGAACCCACGGCTACATAAAACGGTAAATTTACCCCTCCACCCTTTTTTCAGCGCCCCCCCCCACCTCCCCATTTCGCCTCCACATACATTATAACAAAATATAACAACAAAACAAACAATACACATCAGCAAAATCAACGTAACCTAAGGAAAAACAACCAAACTTTATCACTCATAAACAACAGCATAAAAAAGAAAACAACCAAACAAAAAACTCCAGCTAAAACTCCCCTACACAGCACTGAAGCTCATCAAAATATCCGCTCCATCTTTAATTATTTGAAGACAAACATTCTGGTCATCTGACACCGTTTGAAGGAGCACTGTTTTGGGAAACATTAAATTAATTTTAAAAAAGCCTGTCTTATTACCAATCTAGATTATGTTGTTCTGTTCTCCCACTATCTGATACTTTAACAAATGAGGTAACATCTGAAAAATACGACTTAGTTTTAAGTCGTTATTCTGATTTTCGTAGGATTGTTTAGATTTGCCGTAATATTGTCTTCGTCTTCTGCTAATTGGACATAATGTGTTCGCTACCTTGTTATCATACAGGGTCAAAAGCAGTGATGTAATTTTAAGACTATTCAAAGCTGAGATATCATTCTTGTTGAAAGCCACAGCCCTAAAAATGAACCCCCCAAAAAAACAAACAACAAAAAAACAACAACAACAACAACAAAACAACCAACAACATACAAACAAACAAAAAACAACCCCCAAAAAAAAACAACAAAAAAAAAAACAAAAAAACAAAAAAAACCCCCAACAACAACAACAAAAAACACAGGTAAACTTGGAAGGATGGACTTGGTTTTTCGACTCTCTACTACACGTGGAATCTTAGAATTTCCCAACAGGGTCATGGCCATTCAGCTACGACTCAAAATTCCCTACCAACTGAAAATATTAGGTGTGTCTCGCGCGCTCATATGACCTTACGCAGTTGTGAGCGCCGTAAAACACGTACCTATAAAAATACATACATACATATATAGATACATACATACATACATACATACATACATACATACATACATACATACATACATA
>NW_004797776.1:486459-513950 GCF_000002075.1 Aplysia californica | reverse complement strand
CACACACACACACACACACACACACACACATTCACTTACTCAAACGCACACACAGGCTTATACACATACAGCTAGAGAGGCACACACCAGCTGACACACAGACAAATACAGACACACACACACGCACTCACACACACACAAACACTCATACACACATGCACACACAGGCTTATACAGCCTATCGAAAGGATGATGTAAAATTAATGTGCAACAAAATGACCTGCAAAAACCAGTCCCTCTCCTTTCATGATAATGATAAGTCATGTCAAGCTGTTCTTACTGGAGAGCAATTACCAAGAAAGCTTCAACCCCAGAGCAGAGCACCGTAACTTATATTTTTCTTTTTAAAGGGGTGGGGTTTGGGGTAATGGTGCAGTTAACCTGTAATAAACTTTTCCACACATGGGTGCATCCTCTTCTTTCTATTCCTTTGCCGCTCTGTGTTTGAGCTGAAACATAGCATCAGTTTGAAAAAAAAATTACTTGCTTTTTTAAAGCTGTGGCGTTTCAGCAACTTTTTTAACAATTGATTTTTAAAAAAGTCTGTAATGAGAATGGGAAAAGGAGATTCAAGGCACCTCGCTGCTATGCTCCGACAAAACACATTTTTTTAAAAGTCATGGTTCCGAGACATTTGCGATTTTGTGTTTTTACTCAAAATGTCGTCTATTTAATTTATGATCAAAGTAAATGTGTCCCTCCATTTCCAGACATAATTTTTAACGACAAATAAACAAATAAAGAAGAGAAATGTGTTTTGTCGGAGCATCCCTAAAGAAAAGTAGGCTTTTCTTCATGAAACACATTCTTTCAGGGTGTGCTACGACAAAACACAGTTTTTAGGGGCGAAATGTTAAAAAATGTGTTCTGTCGGAGCATTAGATCTACTAAAGAAATGCATTCTTCAATTCATACGTTTTTGCAGGGTTATCTGCAAAACATTTTCCAGGCTATTTAAAGCAAGAAAATGTGTTTTGTTGGAATACTCCTACCTTAATAACTTTCTCATGGACACATTTTTAAGGACTGTTCAAAGCACTCGTACATATTTTTTTTTGGGGGGGGGGGGGGGGGGCGCTGATGCAAAAGACATTAAATGAAAAGACTTTATTTTTTGGGAGATTCAATCTACTTTTCATTAGAGCATGCAAACAAAATGGAAATCAATGGCAATGTCAAAAGATGCAATGTCTGATATCTCTCATGTGAAATATGAAAATGTGCATAAATTATTCGGCGCACTATATTATTCGCTTTCTATCCTATTATGGCCTACATCACTGCTCATCAAGTGGGATTTGGTGGGTGCTCGGGGGGGGGGGGGGGGGGGGGGGGGGGGGTGGTTCCTCCCCATTTTTTAAAACGCCTTTGCCCTTCAGGTTTCGAACGCACCATTAATTGTTACCCCCCTCCCCCCTTCAAAAATTAAATAAATACAAAATAAATAAACAAAAAGAATAAAATAAAAATACATGTATAAATTCAACAAAAAAATACATAAAGATAAATGGGTTTTTTTGTGTGGAAAATTAAAAAACAAAACCCAGGTGAACACTTTTTGGGGGGCACCGACGGCTCTAGAAACCTTTGTATGATCAACAAAGTGGTGTCGCGATTGGAAAAATAGAAAAGAAAGTACGGGCTTGCTTTAAAAGTGCTCTTATCGCAGCTCGTGGGATGTAAACCTTTCACAATCTGTTGAAACCACCATTGGGATTTTTTAAAGGTATTCATCACTAGGATTCAGCGAACAGGTGTTTACAGTTTTCTAAAATATTCATTGCGCAAAAGTTGGAGAGTTTATGTTAGATATCTTCGACAGTTCTGGAGAAATTTGTGTGTATGTGTGTGTAAGAGTCAGGAGAAATTTGTGTGTGTGATGAAATGGTGCATATTTTGGATAAATATATAGAAATGTCCCAGGAAAAAATGAATTTTGACGGAATAAGTTATAGTTATAGCTATCCGATCTGGAATATGACTCTCAGTGGAGACATTTTTGTGATCCTTTTGCTACGTGCAGTTTTATTCTCAGTACATCATATTGTGAAAACTGAGTTTGTTTCGATAAGATCAGCCATCGATCTTGTTACTGACACAGCTGGAGCTGACACAACAAACGGAGTTTGTGCTCGTAAAAAAAATATAGAGAAGATTCTTGTTAAAGACCATACACACTAAGATACAAAGGCCAACATATAGGAGCTGTTTTCTCTAAGACCTAAAACCAAAACATACCTGTCCTTGCCACCATGTGTAGGCCTACTCAGTTCCCGAAGCAAAGCGGCAGTTAAGAGGACGTAACGGAATATCAAAGTCATTCTTTCCAATAGAGTTTTATCTCCCTTTAAGATTAATTTACTCAAAGAATCTGACATAATACAGGGCCGATATCACCAACTTTAATGCAGATCAGGACCGGCTATTAACACGTACAATCTGCTAGACCGAGGAAATAGTTGACCTCATTTTAGGCGAGAATCTTGATTTAAAAAATCATACGCTTTTTTATTACCGAGACCCGGCTTTCATTAGTCGGGGATGAAAGCATGGTAGCCAGTCTCACTCCTCCAGGGTGTTTTATCAAATCCAACCCTCGTAAGTGCCGTAGGGGAGATGGGGTAGCAGTAATTTATAAGAAGACGCTGGAAGCAAATATTAAAGTCGCAACAAAATCGACAGAAGAAGAGAAAACGTAATATGAATCACTGGAGGTGACTCTCGACCTTGGCTGTAAATTCCCTAGAGTTGTTTGCAGTGGCGGCTCATGGTTTATAGAACTGACCGCCGGTCATTCACGTCGACTATTTTTCCCTCCCCCACCCCCTTCCTTCACAACACACACACACACACACACACACTCACGCACACACACACATGCTCGCTCTCTCTCTCCTTATTTTATACCCCTACTTTCGCCATCCCCACCCCCTCCCCCACTCACACACACACACACCACGGTAAACATTGTAATATAATGTGAAAGAGCTAAAATATGCGGTAGCGTCAAGAAACAATATTATGAATAATGTAAGATGGAAGTTACTGAGATTAATAGAAACTCACTTGATCGGCACAGAAAAAGAAACACACTACTTGAGTCTAAGCTAGAAAACAAACTGAAAGTGAGAAGCAATAAACCGCTGGTCCTGGCCTCCAGTACAGTACTTTACTCGTACTTTCTACACCCCCACACAAAATATCGACGTGCACTGGACCCGTTAAATATATGTAATAAGAACTGTCCTGTATGATGACAAAAAGTCAATTGCTACTGTACCAGTGACGCTGTCCCAAGCAGATCAAGCCTACAACCAGATGCCATACAAAGCTGGACAAAGCACACAAGTTTCCGATCATTATATCATCAAATGTACTTCATCGCACTTCTCAGTTCTCAGAATTGAACACTGAACACTGTGTTGTAACCAAGTGGGAAAGTGTGTCAAATGCTAATTATAGAACTTGGTGTCTAGCTGGGGTGAGGGTTGAAAAGGGGAGGGAAGGGAGGGGGTTTTTGGCCCAGACTCTGACAGCCGAGTGTCTATCGCTCCTCATTAAAATTTTCCTTATATATCTTCACTAGACAATTTCTTCTTTCGCCGGCCAGACTCCCAAGGGCCAGGTAAGTTATCAGTGGGGAGAAAACGATAAATAAATGCCAAATAGGAACTATAGGTGGTTAAAAAGTCAATAAACAAAAAAGATTAATGCCATGCTGACAATAAATGTTCTGATAGTAGTTAGAGAAAGGCTCAATGATAAATACATGTTTTGCTGATAAAATAATACATGTGTCTGTGCTGCTCAAGACAGTCTCATTCTTAATAAGTTTGTAAGCTACAAAGAGGCCAATCTGGCAATTAAGGGATGTACTAATCGCTCTCTGTGGGCTGACGATGGATTTGTCCATGGGACTGACGTCATCGCTAGGCCTAATCCAAGCCCGCCGTGTGTTTGGCACTCTTTGGCCTCGTATGTAGTACGAAGTTCCGCGACGTGACGGCTTGACGGGGGACGATTTAAAGTTACGAGCCGGCGCGATAACAAACGTGAAGGAATGAGGTTATGTCGCGACAAAACAGCAGTGAATCCCACTTGTCTATTTGAGCGCCTTCAAATCGGCAAGGTATTTTTAAATGTTGATACATGTTTGTTTGGATTTACTTAAAATTGAATGAAAATCGTCATCAGCAATAAACCTCTAGTCAACAGTTCAGTTGACAAAAGTCTGACCGGCACCGCCGGTCTTGCCCAGTTAACAAACCGCCCCTGGTTGTTTGTATTCCTAGGCCCTCCCACAAAGAAGTAAAAAAAATATCTAAAAAATTAAATCTGTAAATGCTCACTCCATACACGATTTCCAAACCCTTTTATCATCTGAAATTTTGTTGTTTGGGGATTTAAGTTTTAATTATGAAGCAAAACACCTAAAAGAAACAATAGAATAAAAAAAGAAATATGACTCAGCTTATTCATGAGCCCACACATCAAGCTGGGCGTACACTTTATTGGGTCATTATATGACAGACTGGCTACATCTTCAGACATATCAGTGTTATGAATCAACTGACATCCGATCACTACACTATTTTGTTGGACCTCGACATTACAAAATCAAAGTCAACAAATCTAAACGTAACAACCTAAAGAAATCTTTGAAAGATTAATATGACAAAACTCAGATCGAACATCGAAGCTTCCCTGACAAGCCTGCGGGAAGTCAGCATTGACTGCTTTAACCAAGCAGTGTCAGAAGTGCTCAATACTCATGCGCTTTTGGTCTCCAGGATCATCTCGCAGAGGCCTTACTCCCCTTAGTACACTTCAGAGGTGAAGGCAGTGAAGACAGCATGACGCAGAGCGGAATGGAGAAAGACAAGAAACATAATTGACAAAATAATTTTCAAAGGTAACAAGACAAAATGGAAACGAACCACACAAGCTGCAAAGATAAATAACCTTATATCAAAATTGAAAGATTCTCAAACTTGCAGCATACATATTTATGTCTTTGTGACGAACTTTTCGGAAAAAGTAAAACACTACCACCACCAAAAGATGCTGACGACAACGACAAATCATTACCTAACATGTTCTCAGTTTTCTTTTTTGAAAACCCCCCACAGAGACTGAGAGTCTGCATTACTTTGTACATGTATATTATTTTTGTCGTGTCTGGGTGGTTGGTCTATTTATAGTGCGCACTGGAGCCGCCAGAAACTGAACCAAACCGAACTTGGAATTTGAGACAGTTCGAGATGATATCTTTTATCCCAGTTATTTCCAGCACTTCATTATTTGTTATAATACATTAATTCCATTTTGTTAATAACATTGTTTGTGATCGATATAAGCTGAAAGTGTATTTTCTGTTCTTGTTTCCACTTCTGTGAACAGTCGCCAATCTTTTCACCACGTCTCCGTTAATGTTTCTTCCACTTCCAGTGCAGCTTTTGCAGGGGGTTTTGGGAGCTGTTTTTAAAGTTGACCCCGACCGCTCTAACATAGCAGGAACACTTGAGAGAGAGAGAGAGAGAGAGTAGAGAGAGAGAGGGAGAGAGAGAGAGAGAGAGAGAGACAGAGAGAGAGAGAGGGAGAGAGAGAGAGACAGACAGACAGAGAGACAGAGAGAGACAGAGACTGAGACAGAGAGAGAGAAGACAAACAGACTGACAGACAGACAAACAGAGACTGAGACATAGAGACAGGGAGAGACAGTGAGAGTGTGAAAGGAAAAAAGTCAGTCCTTGAAATAAGGTATATTTTGTTGTACTCCAAGAGGTTACTATACATAATGATACAATATTTTATACAAAACCACTTTCGTTGCACAATATAATATACAGCTACGCTCTACGCTTGTCATACTACACAGAAATACCCACTCCTCCCCTCCCCCCCACAACCCACCCCCACCTTTTTGGGGGGGTCAAAGTTTGATTTCTTGAAAATTGTGCATCAGGTTATGGGGGTGATGCATGGAATATGAAAATTACCTTGCACATCCCTTACCGTGGAACACAATTTCGGGGTAGACCACCAGGTAGATCTTGGTCAGTCAGATGGGGTCTTAAGTTGTCTGTGCTATAATGGTAGACCGTCAAATGAACCGGTTCCATAAAAAAATCGCTTCCAAAACAGCAAGACTCATAAGAACCGTAAAAGGGTATAATTTCAAAAGCCTCTTAGAATGATGCACACATAAAGTCATAGTCACGTACAAGTATCTTGGATTTTCAGCCGTTACGTTGTGGGTTGGAATCCTGTATTGCAGAGGCGCAACGTTCTGTCCTCAGGAAAATGCGCCTTACAGTACAGGAAATTTCCTCACCTCAGCCTAATACACAACAGGCATGGATAAAAAAGAAAAATCTCCAAGACACCAGCAGTTGGTTGTTGTTATTGACATAGCCCTTTGCACCAGAAGCAGTTTTATAAATTAACAGCACACACACAGACTGAGCAGTTCATAAAAATCTTTTTACTCCTTCAATTCTTCAGCTTTCGATGCAGGAACAGAATGCTGCGGAGCAAAGGAACCCCCCCCCAAAAAAAAACAAAAACAAAATAAAATTCAATGATTTTTAATTGTTTTTTTATTTCCTTGAATTTCTTTTTATAAGTAATAATATGATTCCTGGATTGAAAGAAAACAAAAGGGACACTAACTGCCGAGAAGCAAACAGGCGGCAAAAACTGAGATTGTGGGAATTTTAAAAAACATAATACATATTTAATTGGGCACAGATAACATGAACAGGAAAACTTGAAATCACAGATAATTTGAACAATATGTCATTTGTTGACAGAATATCTCTTTAATTTTTTAAAAGTCAGTTAACCTGAATTATTTATGGATAATTTGAACACATAGTAGACCTATATGCCAATCCCCCTGTTTGAGTTATCCTTGCCCGACTTTACGTGAATCTGTAAAACTAGGAACTCAACTCATATATCAAAAGAATAGTTCGTCTCAGTAGTCTCAAGACAATGCATATTCTCATCTCCTCAACTTAAGACTGGAGGGCAATAAGTCATGGTGAGGGGAAAATGCTGAGGAGGTCTTTATACAAATGTGCATGATTGAATGTTTAAGTTTTATGTACCCATCTCCTGAATTCAGTACTGGGTAATGAAGATAATTTCAGCCACGGACAGCTTCAACTGTGCCTGATATGGTCAACCCAGGCTGAGTGGGATAAAGTATCAGTATCTATCATTCTCAACTGACATTTTGTGCATAAATTGTAAAATCTCTTTATTATATTCACAACGCCAGTTTCGAACTGGCTCAAGAACAGTTTGAACACATGATGTTAAACACTCAACAACAGTGTGAAAAACAATAAATGCAAAAGACATGTATGTATTTGGAACTACAACTCTTTATGTAACAAGCAAGAAAAAAAAGTGAAAGAGGTTGGATACAAAATACAACATATTTACCCAACCATGTAAAACTCATAATAAATCAAAAGTATAAGAACACAAATAAAGAACTGTTGTGTATACATCTAAGCCCCCCCCCCCCCCCACCCCCAACCATCACTATTAGTATTATAAATTATTAGTAAACATCCCCCTAACCAAGAAGACAAATTACTTTTCATGCAAGTGAACTTTACTCTTTATTCAGTTAATGGGGAAATTCCTTTTGGACCCGTGACTACTACAAAGTTCCTTTTGGACCAGTAAGAGATGGGGTCTCTTTTGGACAAGTAGTGTTTTGTTTTGTTTTGTTTTTGTAAAGTGTTTTACGGCGCTCGCAACTGCATAGGTCATATGAGCGCGCGGGACACACCTAATATTTTCAGTTGGTAGGAAATTTTGAATTTTGCCCGGGTGGCGGCCGAAGCCTACTCTTATCGATTTTAGACCACCAAGGGATCTTTAACGTGCGCAACTTGCACACGGGCCCTCCGAGATTTTTCGCCCTTGTCCGAGAAGGCTAGGTGTAGATCTTTCCTACCAGAAGATCAGGGGTGTGGCAGAAAGACAGCAGTAAGGAGGAGCCAAGGAGTAGCAGTAGAAAGGCTGCAGAAAGAGTCAGGAGCCCAGAGGAGGGGGCAAAGGAGGGGGTGGGGACAGAAAGTGGAAATGAAAGCAGACAACAGAACATTGCTAGAGAGCAGGAAAGGAGGTGAAAGGAGACAATTTTAGAGAAGAAAATTTTTTGGTCGCTACTCGGATTCGAACCCGGGACCTTTGAATGAGAGGCCAACACCTTAACCTCTAGGCCACGTGAGCCCCCCAAGTAGTGTTTACAGACTTCTTGCTCTCAGAGCAAAGAATTCTTTAAAAAGTCAGATGTGTTCAGTAGAATTAGCAGAACTGAACTTTTCTTGCACTCATTGACCAGTTTGTATACGATGCAGCTAAGAACTGTAATAGTTCTTTTGCCTGATTACTACCTAGCGAAAAAAATCAACCTGTGGTTCAATTGGTCCAAAAGGAACGCACCCAGTATATGGATTATACTGAAACAATCTATTTTCCACCAAGACCTGTTTCCACTTTTGCTGTAGGCATGTTTCTGAACAAACCAGCAGAGAGTATTCAATGTAAAAAAAATACCATGCAGTTACAGTAGCCTATTTTATTAAAGTAATGGAAAACAGTACAACAACCTGATAAATGGTCAGAATTTACCATTATAACAACAGAAATACTGGTACATAATAAAACAGTATGGAGTAAATTCCAATAATTCCCTGCCAGTAAATGCTCATCAACAAGTAACATTCTGTTTGTACTGGGCCGGTTAGTATTAGATTTAACATATACAGGCCTGGGTACACATTAACTAATTCTTTTTCTTTTCCGGAGAAGCTGTCTTGAGCCATTTCATCATGAGATTACTGCTTGGGCTGGGCTTTGGTTTGCTAGACAAGTGAGAAAGAAATCACAAAAAGCAATGAAAATGTTGGAAAGAGACAAACATCTACATAGATTGATGGCTATAAGTCCCAGTAAAAAAATACTACAGCTACTTTACTACAGTAATTGTATTAATCCTCGATATGATGCAAGCATTTTGGAAAGAAAAAATGAAACCATCGCAAAACACGAAGGCTAATCTCATTTAAAGGACAGTAGTACAGTTGTTATGGTACTATAGACATTAATCAATAAGGTATATATAGGCCAGGAGCTGGTCATGGGCCAAAGAATTTTGTTTGTTTGTTTTGGTAAGTGTTTTTACGGCGCTCGCAACTGCATAAGGTCATATGAGCGCGCGGGACACACCTAATATTTTCAGTTGGTAGGAAATTTTGAACTTTGCCCCGGTGGCGGCCGAAGCTTACTCTTATCGATTTTAGACCACCAAGGGATCTTTAACGTTGCCAACTTGCACACGGGCCCTCCGAGATTTTTCGCCCGATAAGGCTAGGTGTAGATCTTTCCTACCAGAAGATCAGAGGTGTGGCAGAAAGACAGCAGCAGGGAGGAGCCAAGAAGTAGCAGTAGAAAGGCTGCAGAAAGAGTCAGGAGCCCAGAGGAGAGGGCAAAGGAGGTGAGGGGGTGGGGGCAGAAAGTGGAAATGAAAGCAGACAACAGAAGGCCAAAGAATGACATAGAAAGAGAGGCAGTAAACTTCAGAAACAACCCACGAGTTCAAGAAGACAGCCTTAGCCTAAAGAATTAATTCAAACCAGGGTTGGCAGCACCATAACAGAAAATGATGCATACAAAAGTAATTTGTGTTTTCTAAGAGAGAAAGAGGAGAGAGACAGAGACGGGGAAGAGGAAAGGAGGAGAGATAAAGAGAAAGAGAGAGTGAGAGAAAGAAGGAGGAGGAGTAGGAGGAGGAGGGGGGGGGGGGGTTAACTTAAATTAAATGGAGGTAATATATCCCCCATTTTTGAAAAATTTGCAGAGATTTCCATAATTCTGGTATCATCACTATTATCAGAGTACGGTCCTGGAAAACAACTCTTCCAAGAAGGAAAAATAAAAATTGTTCTTCTTTTAACTCTAGCTTACTTTAATCCTATCCATACGTCGTGTTTTACTATCGCATCCATATGACGTGGGGAACTCTGCGCCACCACTTTCCAAAGAGGAAATTTACTCGTTATTCAGACCTGTTGACCCAGTCTGTCAAAATTATTTTTTGAGAAATATGAAAAGTTTCAAAGAGATCTTTGTACTAGAAGTATTTTAAAATGTGAAGAATACAACCCCATGGGTACAGAATTACCTCAGGGCGTACGGATAGGGTTAAATATTAATCAGTATTAAGGACTGCTCTTTTGATAATGTTATTATTATAGTGATAAAACAGAGCTTTTTAACAGGTGCCTGTGGTAAGGCACTTCACTGTGGCATGCACAAAACCAGAGTTTGACTCCTGAGTGGGGACAATTTTTGCCGAACATCTCTGTATTTGATATTGATTCCTCTTAGCCTGGGAGGGCCTCGACAGGCAGACTCAAATCCTATCTCATAAATAAACCATTTTTTAAAGTACAAAAACATTATTATTTTTATGTACCATAGCCAGCTAATAGTTGGGCACACAAAACTCAAACATGTCGAGGACTGACAATAAATGTATTCAACGCATCCATAATTTGGGTTGATAACGAAAAATTAAAGAGATATTTAGCTAGGGAATGGCAAATTGTATGAACTTTCTGTGTATTCGAGTTTCCAATGGACATGTACATGTTATCTGTGCCCAACTGTACCCAGCCACACAAGTCTCATGCGGAGGAAACTGGCACTCACCTGATGTCAACAGGTTTGAGACAGTCTGGATCCTTGTAGCGTGAGTTGTTCATGGACTTGGTGACGGGGTAGAAAGATAGACCTTCTGTAGGTCTGATCAGGGAAGAGGCCTGAAGAGAAAGACAAACACATAAAAGTTACTGGCCCTTCCTCCTCACTGCTCAGCCTGAAAGTGTTTTATGTTAATAAAGGTCAGGTGGTGGTAGTAACTGAAATGGAAAAAGGAGCTAAAAGAAAGGCTGTTTCTGAAAAATGCTTGGTCATATTATATCAGTTCATCGTTGGGAAAGAGAATTTTGAGTAAGAGAAAGAACATTTTTGATGACCCACATTCTGGCCACCCAAATTTTTTCTGAGAACCACAGAACTCTTGATGTCATCTAGCACCATATTGTGCAAGATCACCACACCTCTATACAAGAACTTGGTGACATTATGTCTACACTTCTGTTCAGGTCAGTGCAAAATATAATCTGTAGAGAACTTTATTGTATATAAATCTAATGTGCGCCTGTTGGATACCCTATCTACTAACTGAGGACTATAAAAGAGAGAGGGTGAAATGTGCCACAGAATTGCTCAAAATGTTTGAAACCCCATGGGTTCAAGAGACCTACAGACATTGTCCAGAGGCATGAAACATGGTTTCCCTTTATTGGAATTCCATCAAAACGGCCGATTCACATGAAGATAGATGAAAAAGGAGACAGGCCTGTCATTTTGCATTAGGGATGTCAAAGCAGAGAGAGGCTTTTTGCTGTCTTTTTCCCTTCCAGTGGTCAATTTGGGGTTGGTATCAATACATATCACATTACTATGACCTCATCTTACTATATTGAAAAGGTACTGCCCCAGTTGAAAAGTGCCGTTAATAAGTCGAGACTTAAGATTGGATTCTCTTGCACAATGTTCCTCTGCAACAATGCAGTAACCCACAAAGCAAGGGTCACAACTCTGTGCATACAAGAGCAAGGGATCCAAGAATTTTGCCTTATCCAGTCTACAGTCCTGACTTAGCTTTCTGTGACTTCTGGTTAAAATTGCAATCCTAGAGAAAGTTGACAAGAATATAAATCAAGGGACTAAAAATTTAAGATTCATAATATTGAAAGTTTATGAGATTAAATACTTCACGACTTCCATCATTTTTTCATCCATCCTCGTACTACTGCTTTTTCCTCCGTAAATAATATCATAAGATATTAGCAGCAACATCATCACTATTTTTTTCACACTAATCAAGAAAGTCAAAAGATAATCAAAAACATGATGATACTGATGATAATAATAATAACACAATAGGTAAAAAGTGTAACTGCATGGGTTTAATGCTCTTATCAATACCATTAGGTTATTTAAGAGGTGAGACCTCTGAATTTAACTTCTGTCTGCGATAGGATTCAGCCAAATGGGTTTGAGCCTTGTAAACTCCACAAAGCAACCCAAGTTCAAGAAAGCCCAGTCTAGTTTTCGAACCAAGCCATCCCATCCGTAATCTAGCTTCATACCAACTTGGCTAACGGAACACCCCGCTACCCTCAGTAGTAACAGTAACAGGCTCCCAAAAATGTATGGGGACAAAAAAACCCCAACAAAAGTAGAAACGAAACCAAATCATCTTTACTGGGCTTATCCAGCATGACACCGACTGAGCTAACCGAGCACCCTTTCAGCAAAAATTATTTTAAAATAGTAATAAAAAACAGTTTTTAAAAATACTTATGACCAACGATTACAGCATTTTGTGTCATGAGTTCATAAATTAATAAATAATTAATGTAATGCGACAAAAACATTACAACTGGTCGTGAAGCCTACCTCTTTCAGAGGAACTCTTGCAGAATCCAACCAGTCCTGGATTTCATCCTCGGATGTCAAAATGGCCTAAAGTTTGGAACATCAAGAACAAGATTTATTTTGCCATGACGTCCTAAAAGAACATAGCAGCATTCAATCGGATAGATGTACAGGGTGATCCAGAAAAAAACTGTACAACTTTTTTTGTTAATATTTTCCTCCACACTAAACTTTTGCGTTTCAAATTAGGACACAACATTTGGAAGTTAAAAGGAATTTGTCCGATATTCATTTTAGATAAATCCACAAAATAGTATTGCTCTACATAGTGCATAAAAAAACCAACCCATTTCAGCTATGTTCCCATTTTTGTAGCAAGACATACTAGTTCGCATTAAGTCTACCACTTAAAAAAAAAACAACGATTGCGGCATATTGCAAACTAAAGTAGCCTAACAAGCGAACAGAAGTTTGCAGACAGTTTTTCTCAAGTTATCTTTGCCTGCTGAGATCATGGTTAAGATAAGTAAAGAGCAGAGAGCTTTTTGTATTGAACATTTCCTCACTATCAACTCAATTCGTAAGTTTCACACAAGGTACAGAAAGACTGTTCAAGCGCCCTGAAGGCCTTCTCTGATGTCAAGGGTGAAAACGATCATCAGTTAGAACCTGCAGAGATGCAGAGAATCAGAACTAAAAATTCCCACACAAAAAAACCCACTTCAGGCACAACACACACCGTTCGCACCCCTTTAAACGTCACCAGGGAGCAGAACTCAGTAGATGAGCCCCATGAGACGTCTGTCCTTAGACGATGTCTACAGCAAGCAATGACTTTCCTACATCTCAACGGTCCGCATTCTCAAGGCAGATCTTCATCTTTCACTGTACTATTTTCCCGTTCCCAAAGCTATCAGAGGATAGCAATGTGTTCATGATTCCTCAATCTTCTTGAAAAGCGTGAGCATTTCCTCTATGACATTTTGTTCCTTGGCAAAGCCCATATTCACCTTTCCGGTTATATCAACTCCAAAATGCTGTCTATTTGGGCAACCTCACCCCCCCTCCACCCCCAATTGTCTCTAGCAATAGCTCCATACTGTAAGGTGTACAGTGTGTGTAGCCTTGAATACTCATGGTTGAGTGGATCCTGGTGTTTGCCCCACTGAACATTACGAACGACGCGTCAAAATGTGTCGAGTCCAAAGGAGGAAACCAGCGATTCTCAGAATTCTAGACTTTAAAAATATTTTTTAAACTCTGAAGGAGAAAAGACATATTGTTTAAAGGTTACAGGGATGGAAAGATTAGATTTTTAAAATAAAAGGAAAGGAAAAAACAAACCAATCATTTTATTGACTTTCATTACAAGATCTTTTAAATTGCTGCATTTTGCATTAAAGAGGTGGCTTTTACAAAAGCCATTTCCATTTTCGAAAATAAGTTTCTTCTTCATTAATTTTATGTCAAACAAATTCCTTTTGAATGAATTATATCTGTACCAAATTACAACATTCTTAATTGTACAAATTTTGTCTGAGATATTTAGAAAAAAAGTAGTACATGTTTTTTTTTGGATCACACTGTACATGAGATTTTCCTAAAACATCTGTACAGAAAGGAGAACAAAAGGCAAACAAGCTCAAAATGAGACTACAGCAGTAAATAAAAACACATTCATACCTCTCCCCCAGTCTCTCCCCCATCTATTAAGAACATCTTCATCTTCTTCCTTTCCTTGATAGAACTCTCAAGGTGTCAACTGTTCCTGTTCCTACCTTCGACAACCTGCAGTACAACCAACTTTAACACCTTCGGGACCGGCCCCACACCAACTGATCCTATCCCCAGGACCGGAGCTGCCACCCACATCCATTGTAAATACTTGTTTCGAAGACATTTTTTCACTTCTAATCAACTTAAACTGGCTTCAACTTCGGTGAATTCGAAAGGGAAAGGACTCTTCTGTGCTTGAACAAGCAGTTGGAAAACATGGATAATTTTGAATAAACCTGGACTGGCTTGAATGAGTGGTATTGCCCTCATGTAAATACATGTCGGTGGTCCGACTCGGTCGGGCACAGTTTGCGTATAAGTAGCAAATGGCTTATTTTTCAACAAGAACAAAATGTCCCTTGTCTTTTACTTCAAGCCAGCACCAAGCCATACATCGTTTTCAGATGTATGCAACAACCCTTTGGTAGTACTGAAACTAATCTGTTCTTTATTAACCATGTTGTTCCCACACTAAGCTGTTCACAACGTACCGGCATGCGATGGTGGCACCAGCTGAAGCCCGGAGAAGATGGGACTGTGATCACACTGTACGAGTACAGAGGAGCAGATGTCTGGGAAAAACAAAATAATACTTATTCAAAGCAAATAATAATAATTGATAAGAAGCAACCCAAAAGCTCTAACATTTGTTTTTAATGAGGGCACATGTTAACAGCTGTATCAAAGTAGAATTTTTCCTCTAATTTATTTTAAGTCAATGATAAAGCAAATTTGATCAAATAGCAGTCTTGAGCCCATTTAAATTGTCTGAGCCGTATTGTATTACATCTTTGGAGTGCAGTCTACTCCAGGGTCCATATTAATGACATTTAAATCAAATAAATTCATACTCAGTAGACCTTTGTGTAGAGATATTAAACAATGTCATAAAGCTGGTTTATTCACATGTTCAGACGGATGAGGAGATAAAACAATGTACAATTTAATAATATATTGCTGCCATCCTGATCAGCACAATAAGGGTCATATTTCAACATGAATGATTAAGACATTGATAATGCTGAAAAAAAAAAGGACTTCGATCAATGCAGGTATAAGATAGAAAGCTGGAATTCGAAACAACTTAACTTTTGAAAAAGATCAGAATAGACATGTCGAAACCAGAAAAGCTTCTTTCATCTTTGTCATAACATTTAAAAAAATCAGCCCAACCATTAATTGCATGGTAAATGGAACCTAAAATGGAACCTAAAATGTAGCCTGCCTACACTTTCTTTTATTTTTAGAGCCTGCTGTTGAGCGGGGATTTGCGCTATACAAATGCTATCTATTATTATTATTTTACTTTCATGTTAAGAAAACAGGTGTTTACATTTTGAATGGAAACATTGGTTCTATGAAAATAAACCCACCAAATGCCAAAAGAGCTTAATTAAAAGAATAGAAATAAAATTTAAAGCAGGGAAAATAAAAAAATAAAAAATTTGGGCTAATGTCTTCCACAGTCAATATGCCAATTCAGAACCTATTCTATTTAAGCACTGTGATGCTACACCTCTCAGGAGATTGTCGAGACTAGTCAAATCCCATTCTATAACCAATGTTGGAATGAGCATGAAGATCGCTGGATAACTATAAAGTTTGTATTTAATGGTGTACTGCCAGCCTATCAGCTAGGGAAATAATTCTTCAATGACTAGATGAAAGACAATATAATAAAGTTATTTTCCTTCATCTAAAACTGAGATGGCCACAAGGCTTCTGCATGTGGTACTTGCTGGCTCGCACAGTTGTAACAGGGAGGAAGGAAAATTATCACTGCGCAGCCGACGAATGGGTACAGTGTGCCGTTATTATTAGTATATACTTTGGGTTGCCAGTTCAGTGGCGGTGTTTCAGGACAAATTTACATTTGTTTAGTAAGGCTCATACATCTCAGGCAGAAAGCAGATGGCAGTTTTTAAATGTGCAATTAAAATGTTCACGCAGGCATTCTTGTTAGTGAATTGGTAAAACGTAGCAGTAACCAGGCTTGGCGGTTTGAATATATATGTAAAAAAACAGAAGTAGCAAGAGTGCACTTACCTTAGAAGACTGCCAGATATCGTAGACTCCAGCCACGGTCAAAAGGCGTTGACCGGTCCATTCCTCTCCATCCTCCTCAGGCTCACCACTTTCAAATTTCCTTTTCTGAGACTCTCTATCATTTTCTAAGGTAAGGTTTTTGCCTTGAGACAATTCATCAACGAAGGCAGATTCTACCTTAACATCTGCTTCCCCTTGAGCATTGTCCTTTGGGGTAGAATCCGGCATGGCATCCCAGAAAGAATTTTTCTCTTCCTTTAGATCTAAGAAAGTTTTCTCATCTCTGTTTTTATCCCAGGAAGATTTCTTTTCTTCCTTTACATTCAAAAAAGATTTCTTCTCTTCTTTTTTCACACTACCTATTTCTGTCGAAAGCGGTGGCATATTTTCATTGGGATCTAGTCTCTCTTCCTTTACCTGCTTATCCGTGTGGTATTGGGTCTCTGTTTTCACACTGAAGTCCCCATCACACTGATCTGATTTGACTCCTTTATTTTTCTTTGTTTCATACTCAAGTTTACAAACGTTGCCCACTTCATATTTGAATTTCTTAGTAAAAGAGACACCAGGTGACTGAGGGAAATGGAAAAAGTATGGCTGCTTTCCTTGCTTATTTGTCTTCCACTCAAAAAATCTGCAATGATGACAATAAACAATCAGTCAGAAACAAACACAAACCAACAATAATAAGTCCCTACTCCAGCTCATATTCTACAGAAGGCTTTCATGGGTTTTGCAGAGCTACTGACAATACCTTCTTGATGTCATCCAACCTCTTCATAAATAGCAACAAAGACAAAAACACAGTAAATGTTGTTTTTCGTCTTTGAAATTATGTTCTCATGTTGACAATAAAAGTAGGATTAACATGATAGTAAGGACTGAACACCACAGATGATCATAGAGATTGCACCATGGAAAAAGGGATCTTTAAGATCTGTTCAGGTCAATTTACCTTCCAAAATACTTCACCATAAGAGTTTTCTGATAGAGATAAGAGAGATATAATTATACACAAAAACAAAAAAAAAAAAAAAAAAAAAAGATCCTAACTTCAGGAAATCCATTACTGCTACAACAAAACCTCTGTACAATCATTTAGTACAGTCTCGCAAGGATAACTCAAACATGATGGGGATCAACAGATGTGTTTGCCACAACCCTAATACGAGTAAACCAATAAGGAAAAATTAAAGAGACATCAGTCCGGGAATGGCAAATTGTACGAGCTGTCTGTGATTTCAAGTTTTCCGTGTTTGTGATATCTGTGCCCGACTGTAGTTTTGCAAGAAATTTATATAGGGCCGCATCTGCTGAAAGACTTTTCGGGAAAAAGACAGACAAATTTATTTTACAAATTAGCTTTCATACCCATCCATCAGAACAACGCAGCGATAGCCTTTCTGAAGAGGAATTTTGTATGTTTTCTTCTCCAGCATCCCCTCCATCCGGCAGTTGTTGGTTTCATAAGGAACTTTGTAGGGGTCGTCTTTGTGCCAAGACGGAGTCAACCCCCACTTCATTGGCATCACCACTCTGTCACATGACCCACATTCACTGAACTGACGGCTTGACACTAGAACAGGTCTGAAATTGACACAAGAAGCATAGATATCACTTTTGGTAAGAATAGGAACAAAACATCAGGGGACTTCTTTAATAAATTATTTACAGACTGGCATGGTCCATAAATATCACAAAAACAATCTCAAATTCGGATGACATACAGTTTTTACAGCCCTTTCTCTCTCCAAGTGTTCACAATCAAGGAGAGACGAGGAAAAAGGGATGTCAAAGAAAATGGCCCACGTGACAGTTAGAGGACATTCAAACCATCTGATGATAGTTTATTTTATAAACCACCCCAAAAAATATAATCCAAAATAAAAATTCAAGCAATAGAACAGCAAGAGTATGTTATTTTAAAAAATTGTTAACTTTCAGATCATCAGTAGAATAGAATTACAAAGTTCAGAATTTTTTTTCTGGAAGATGTCCAAATGATGAGAAATCAATACATTGATATTTATAGACCATGGTACCCGAGCCAAAATGTGGACATATGAATATGAAAACAATTGAGACACACGTTTGTACACAAAAGAGAGTCCGGTGTTAGAGTTTTTTAAATTAAGGTTTTTACTGCGTTCGCAACTTATGAGGTAATATGAGCGCCAAGGGGTGTTTGTATGTCTTAGTAAGGTTTTACGGTGCTCACAACTGCATATGGTCATATGAGCGCCAAGGGGTGGATGTCAACAGAGAAACCCAAACGGGGAATCTGACTTACTCTGTTCACCTCTCTAGCCTCAACAGCACAAAGTCTGCTATGACAGTCAAGGCACCCCGGAAAAAGCAATTCACAAGAGAGTGAAAAAACATACAAAAGAAGTAGAGGCAAATGACAACAGTAAGGATGAGGAAAGACTATGAAAAAGCAGTTCCCCCTATGTTGTTCCGGCACAGTATGAGCATGATATTTAAAATCAGCCCACTTACAATTCTACTGTGCATAAGAACATGTTAATGTAACGTTCACTACAGGTTGTTTTATTTTTTCCCTTTGGAGGAACGGTGTTAAGGTAGGCTTTCTGCTGTGAGTGTAAAATTCTACAAAATTTTAATATATATATATCAGAAGAGGAAGACAGTGTGCAGTCAAGTGTAAAACAAAAGGAATGTGTTAGACAAGAAAGACAGAGTACTATGGTAAAACAAACAAATGTGTCACGACGCGGAGGAATGGGCGCTCATCAATTTTTGGAGGGGTTATTGGTATTATCTTAAAGCCTATTCATTTGCCTTCCTTTTGGTGAAAAAATATCCATTTATTTTAAACAGAAGTCGAGATGCGACTGAAAAAGGTGAGGTAGCCTTGTTTCAGAGGTTAGATTATTAATTAGAAAATGGTCGCCAAAGTTTGATAACTTCAATAGCTCAAGAGTCCTTGAAAACTGAAAATTATATTTCGTGCCTTTAAACAAGGTTTTTCAGTAAAATTTATATATGGAAATGAGTTTTCATATGAACATAGGTGTTTAGCCAAAAAACAATTTCAATAAAAACTGCCAAACTGCTGACAAAATTATGCCTTTTTTTCCCGATTTCATTATTTAGATGAGCGCCTGATTTCACCAGAATGCCTCACAAATGAGTCGCCAGCATCCAGCAAAGGAGCAACACAACTCCTCTGATGCAAGTTCATTGTTGACATCATTTCTACCAGGTCAACTAGGTAAGCCGAGTTACTGCTCATTGCACTTTTCGTGTATGATTACAGTCGTGGGCCAGCTAAAGGAATGACAATTCACACATTTTGTATTCCCTGAGTGCTGTGGGAGAGCGTTCCAAATATAGACTTTGTCAGTCCTTTAATTACGATGGAGGGTTAAATCACTGAAAGAGTGAGTACAAAGAGGGGAAAGATAAAATTAAAATTAAAGAGTAAAACTAAGGAAAGGGGTGGGAGAGGCAGTGTTGGTCAAAGTAAAAGATTTGCTAACTAAATTGCTGTTGTGGTGACAATATAGAGTGTCTGTCATTATCAATGATTAATGAACATACGCATGAGCACCAGGTGCCATGTTGTATGATGTTGAGTACTGCTGACCCCCAGGAGCATCTTTCCACTGTGGGCGTCTTCGTTTCCCTCTCTTGTCTCTGTATGTGCAAGCCTGAATAATGTCATCCGGGGCTAGAGTGCTGAACAGACAGTAACAGATAGAATAAAGAAAACACTGTAAGTCAGTACTTTCAGTGGTTCATACATGTACTCCTTTTACTTACAAGAACTCGGAAACCGAAAGACAATTATTATTCATTACAATGGATTTCACTTTCAGTGAGGATATTTCCCTCAATTTTTATCACTATAACAGGACTCAATACGAGAGATGAACAGGCTACAATTTCCAGATTGCCAAATGAAGATACTTTAAAAATAAATGTTCATAAGGAAGAAACTTTCAGAATTGATACCCCATGTCATGCAGACAGCTTCCCACACATCTTTCTTCATTCAGCTACCGTCAAAAAGGCCTGAGAGTCTAGCCGTACTTAGATCTAGGCCTAGATCTAGGTTTGGCCCTATCGACTCGAACCTGTTGAGTACACAGGTCTCATTAAATCTAGATCTAGAGATCTAGTAAAATATTCAGGTTTAAAATGCAAGTCAGAGAGGCACATTTTGGTATCAGCCTCTATCCGTCTGCTAGCCGTACTTATCTTAAGCCCTATTATTAGAAAACAGAAGGTTTAGAATAAATATAGATCTAGACTCTTATATATGCACTGAAGGCACCTGGTTTCGTCTCAAATACAAATAAAATAGATCTACTTTAGGTACTGCAAACTAAAAATTTATTTACAATTCAGTAGGCCTTTTTTACGGTCAGTCTAGATCTAGGTATCAAAAGAATAAGTACGGCTAGCCCAGCTGTCTAGCCGTAGCCAACCAGTCTATCCGTACTTAAGTACAGCTAGCCTAGCAGTCTAGCCGTCATTAGATAGTGTATGGCTAGCCTCTTCCATAGTATAGTTATTATGATAGTATAGTCAATAGCCTTCTAATTCTAATATGACTGAAAGGCCTTGTGACCTATTATATTGTAGAATCTAGACTAGATCTAGATCTAGATCTAAAAATCTAGTTGAAGTCGATCTAGAACTAGATCTAGATAATCTAGATCTAGATCTAGAATCTAGAATCTAAGTTGAAGTCAGACAAACAATCTCTCTTCTCACCAAGCCTTGCGACCACACATGCTATGCTTTCTTTCCTTCTTGGTCGTTAGAATTGGCCTTTCGACTTTCGTTAGAATTAGAAACGAAGCGTCGAAATCGAACGAGACTTAAACTCTACTGAGATAAAATCCCAAACAACGAGTTAACTTAAAAAATATTGGGTAGCAGCCGACAGGACAATGTGTTTTTGAAGCGAACAAAACACACCAACAAGGACCTTATCAGCCTCCTTGCACTTCAAATCACTTTTTATTTTCTACTTTCGGTTTCACTCTCGGTTCCCACTCAAAACTTCCGCTTTCGTCCCACCCGCGTAAACTGGACTGTGGACAAGTAGGCCTAACAACTTTAGGCCCCAAAGTCGAATTGGCTAGCGTAAATTATTTATATATTATGCTTTAAATATAGATATGATAGCGTTTCAACAAGAATATATCCCAAGACTAAATACTATCACACTGTTTGCTTTTGTGACTAATTTTAAAATCAAATTTATTTTTCGAATGTTGGAACTGAAAGTGACCGGAAATGGATGCTGAAAGTTTCAAGTGGGAAGTTCGCGCATGCGCATAACAATCAAAACATATTCGAGTGTCCCCTTGTCGGCTGAGATAGGCCAAGGCTGAGTGAACACACCTGTATTGATTTAGGCCTGTCGTCGCACAGGTAGACAGACGACTACGACAGTCTTCTCTGGTGAAACGAAATATGGACGGTTCACCCAACAAGTCGTCGGGGTTGCCTATAGATCTTGAGGGAAGGTAAGACTTCATAATTCTATGTAATGATGCACCCACATTCGTCCTCTTTGTTAGAAATCGTAGCATTTCAATGACGTTGGACTGTCTATTATTGACTGTTTCTTTGGAAATAACTGAAAATTCAAAGGATGTTTTTGTCTTATCTTGAATCAAGCGCCCAGCTGACTTTTAAAAAAGTGGACCTTGCGTTCCGAGTAGGCGCAAGCGGCAAATTCAATTTTTTTTAGTGCAGTTCCCCCCATGAAATTGAAATTGAAAATTTAAGTTAGGCCGCCTACTGAGAAAGCTAGGCTATCTGATCTCTAGATCTAGACTGCTGGAGATTCCATGCCCGCAAGGACTTTTTGAATTTTGAAAAAGATGAAAACAAATTGAGAGTCTATGTCAGTGTTCCGAAACACGTCTGTTTTAAGAAGGAGTAGACTAGAGTCTAGAGATCAAGATTAGAGCTCTAGAATCTCGAGGCCAAAGTCCAAAGCTGAAAGGCAAATCATTATAATTATTAAATGATTGAAACTAGACTATTAGAGTATCGCTAAGTCTCTGAGATAGCAAAATTTAAGTAGATATTCTAGATCTAGAATCTAGATCTAGATCTAGCTAGTTTGATCACAACTGAAGAAAGGCATCTCTGTTTAATGAGGGTAGAGGATAGAGTAGCAGCGGGTTTGTTTGATAGGGGGGTCTGCGCGACAACCCTGTGGTCTGAACCAATTTAAACATGCTAGAGCGTTCCCGCGTTTATCAACATCTGGCAGCACACTTTCTTAATAGCTTGAGATTATTTGCAGGTCGCTGTGGTTGCTTATTGCTCGTACACAGAGGCAAATTATTTCCAGGCTTGCTGATTACGTATTGGCCTGCAGTTGTAAGGCTGTCAATGCATTTTATGAAGATGTGTATACTTGCACTACACACAGAACAGTGTGTTGTGCGTATAGCATCAGTACTAAGCAAAGCACAGAGCCGCTCAGCCTCTCTGAGGGGATGGATGGGGGTTTGCGCGCAGTGCCGCCATGGCGTCTGGTAAGGCGAGGTTTCGCGTCACAGACCTCTGCAGCGAGAACGGGGCAATATTATATTGCATCAAGCCCCACACCAGCACTTGACACAGCCTCTGGGCTAGGCGTTTTTCAGGGCCATTATTAAGCCAGCGTGGTAAGAGGGGGTAAGGAAGTTTGTGAGGGACACCACGAAATCCGTCACACTGATGACGTTTGCCAGCATCCTGAATTGAAGGCCTGGACAACAGTAGCTCGGCTAAAACGCCCATGAGGGGATTCACCAAGTCAGGGCTGTTTCCCTACAACTCTGACATTGTCCTCACAAGTGACAAGCTGAACCCAGCTGAACCTTCACAGGGTCCCCTGTCCCTACCCTGAACTTGTCATCCACCTCGTCTGCCTCTGCCCATCCGCCTCTTCTGCCTCTGAACCATCCACGACGTCACAAACTCACTGTCACCGACTCAAGGAAATATTCTCCATGAACTTTAAGCTTGGGGAGGAGAAGGTGGACCTGTACCTCAAAAGGTATGACAATGGATACGATCTCAAAATCGACCCCGACTACAACATGTGATCCAGCTCCTCCGCTCCCCCAGCCATCAGCAAGAGCCCTGGAACCTCAGCACCCCTCCGGGGAGATGACTATCAACAAGGTGCTCACTTTTCCGTCCTGTTCAAAGAACAAGGCCGTTAGAAGGCCCCAGCCAACAGTGCCCCGGTCCATCAGTGGAAAAATGACTATAAAGAGATGGTACTCACGAAGAAGAGGAAGGCGGAAGAACAACCACAGCAGAAGGAAGAGAGAAAGAAGCAAAGGGAGCAGAGAAAGATGGAACGGCTAGCACAAGCTGAAGACAAGAAGGAAAGCCAAAAAGAATTTTAAAAAACAAAGGGAACAGGCAAAGAAGGAGAAAGAGGAGGAGAAGAAAAGGAGAATTCAAGAGAAGTAGATGAATGCTTTGGTTGTGGGCTCACAGAAGAAGAAAGAGGAGGAAGATTCCTCTGACTCAGGTGAAGAGCCGGTGTATGACGACAGCTCCGACAATTGTGGGGACATTACGGTGGACTGTGCTGGGTGTGGAGCCACGACCGCAGGACACTCACCCAGTGCATGCTTTGTGACAAGTGGTGGCACGCCAACTGTGTTAAGCAGATGGACCTGAAGGACAAGACTCAGGAAGCCCTGGATGCCATGGACATCGAGCTCTTTTGCTGTGCTGACTAATCTCTCCTTCCCAATTTGTTTCATACAAATACATGTAGTGTAAACAATATCTTTGTTTATCCATGTGCAATTAGATCCACATGTCTGTACTTTGCTGTTCTTATAATTTAATTCATGGTTTTCAGAGTTGTCTAGACTCACTAATAGATTACTGTTTCCATTGTAAGTGTTGGCTTCAGTTATTTTTTGTTTTCATTCTACAGAACTCTTTTTTTGTTCAGAACTCTTGATCCTTTTTTGTTGCTTACTTTCAAAGTTTCTTTATTATAGAGAGTGATTATTTTTTGTAAAAATGTTCTCTTAATGTCATGTATATTGCTCTCTATGGAGGTTTTGAGGAAAGCTTTTTAAAAATAATATAATTTTATATTAAAACCTGTCCAAGACATCGCCTTTACAAACAGCCACTTCCCACTTCCACTCTTGCATTTTTTTCTATAGTGGCACTGCGGTATACAACTTCCGCTCCAATGCAGCTGCTGCCACTCTGTTATCAACCACTGGCTCCAAAAAAACAATCCTAGCTGGCCATGCAAATCTTTCATTGCTTGACGTGTTGCCATAACATAAGCGTGGTATTATTTTTGTATTTGCTGCTGGGCTTGGAATTGTAGGGTGAAAGATAAAGAAAAATTCGACAGAACCGCTAAGAAAGCCAGCAAGATCTCTGGATATGATTTTACTAAATGAAAGGTATAACACCACAAGTATAAAAAAGATAAAAAGCATTACAAACGACCCATCTCACCCCCTTTACACGTAATTTGTAAGATCACACAACATCAGATATGTACCTCTAAAAGCAAAGCAAGAAAGATATTTGAAAGAAGTTTTTTACTCTAGCGTAAGGCTATTGTCAGAATAACCATCAGTGTGTATTGCTCTTTTGAGTATGTATCTATATAACTCTAAAGGTCTTGTAATTAGATTCCTTCATGTAGTTGAATGATGCATCGCATCTGATGTGATATGTTCATTTTGTCTGCTTTACTTCTGTTTTCGTATTGAATTTTAAAGAGAGTAGTATATATAATTAATTTAAATTTCGTATATTATACCTGCATGTGTTTTTACGATACTGTACCGCGAAGAAAATTTTCTTCCGGGATAATTAAGTAAATGGAAATTTTCCATAAATTTATTAAATCCGTACCGTAAGTAGGATCTGACGTTCCCTCATTTATGCTGCTGAATCTGTTGTTGATGCAGAAATAAGATTCTCCACTGGCACTCCAACACGAAGTTGATCCATAAAGGGCAGAGAGGAGGGCCTTGATGGAGTATATATCTTTCCAAATATTAAGTGTATTTTTCTAAATCTGTATAGCCCGAAAGAGTTAAGTAAATTTTGGACTGATCAGTTTCATCCCTGAATATATTATTATAATTTTTTAAGATGGCCACCTATTGTCAAGGCAAAAAATGACCTCAAGAAGGTGCCCTTCTTACACAGTGTCATTATTATTATGTAAAAAATACGCAAGGAGGGAAATGGGAAGTGGCCGTTTGTACAGGTGATTGTCTTTGACAGGTGGTCATTGAAGTAGGTTTGACTGTATATATCTGCCCCTGATATGGACAAACTGTCATACAATTCACCTGTCGTTATTTTGTAGCCTCATCTATAAAAGAAATACTTTCCACTTGCTGATGAGCACCAGGCTTCTGATCCCATCCACTGTTTACCTACATTGACCAGTCAGTAACAAACTTTCAACTGTTGATTATTGAGGCATGTGAACCATCGTAATCCATGACATGAACCCCTCCCACAAATAAATAACCCTCTAACCACACACACATCATATGTGAGATTAGTGGCTGTAAACAATCTTGTTAAGGAAGTCCTGAAAAGAATGGTTGACCTTTTTTCTTATTTTCTCTTTGACATTTAATTTTCCATCCCTGTAACATTTAAACAATATTTTATTTCTTTTACAGAGTTAAAAAAAACCTAACGATTTCATTCTGGAATTCCTAGAAGCAGTGCTTTACATGCCCTCCTTTGGACTCTACACATGTCTAACTTGTCGTTCGAAATGTTCAATGGCGCCCAAACACAATGACATGCTAAACCACGAGTGTTTAAAGCCACATTCACTATATTCAGTATGAAGTGGCTTCTAGAGACAATGGGGAGTTGGGTGCCCAATAAACAGCATTTTTGGAGTTTAAATATCCCGCAGGGTGAAAATGGGCTTTGCACTAAACCAAATGTCATAGAGGACATGATCCCGCTTTCAAGGCAGTCGAGGAATCATGAACACTTTGCTATACTCCGATCCGTGTCATCTCGGCCTAGCGAAGATGAAAATGGTACAGTCGTAGGTTAAGATCTGCCATGAGAATGCAGACTGTTGAGGTGAAGAAAAGTCCTAGCTGCAGATCGTCTACGGACGGACGTTTCATGGGACTCGACTGCTGAAATCTGCACCTTGGTGACGTTTAAAGGGCTGCGCATGGTGCGTGTTCGACCTGAAGAGGTCCTTTTTACGGAAATGTTTAGTTCTGATTCGCTATGGATCCAAACTGACGGAAGAACTTCTCTACTCATGACACCAAAGGTCTTGAGGGCACCTAAGTATTCTTTCCGTGCAGTGCGCAGAACTTGCGAAATGTTAGGGGTGGTGAGCTTGTGGAGAGGTAATGTTCAATACAAAAAGCTCTCTGCTCTTTACTTAACTTAACCATGATCTCAACAGGCAAACGAAATTTTGGAAAAATAATATCTTCAGACTTCTCTTGACTTTTTAGACTGCTGTAGCTTACAATACGGCGCGATAGAGCAAAACCTTTAAGTGGACTTATTTAAAATGAAAATCAGTCAAATTCTTTTTGACTTCCAAATATTATGTTCAAATCTGAAACGCAAAACTTCAGTATTGAGGAAGATATTTGCAAAACAAGTTGTATATTTGTACTTTTGGGGGGGGGGGAGAATCACCCTGTACATTAAATATTAAGCTGATGTTTATATAATGCGTGCAAAGTATAATACAAATTTATATTAATAAATAAATAAATTTATGATGTTATTGTCTCAGAATGGCACCCATTGTCGAAGACAAAAATGGCTGTCTTACATCGTGTCATTTTAATTTTCAATTTTTAAAAACCTATTTGGGGGGGGGGGGGCTCGCCGTTTGACGTATGAAACTGCTCTAGGAACCTCTTGTACCATACTATTAAACTACTTTCCCCCTTGCATTTTTTTTTTTCAATATAAAGACACAATCCAAGGTGACCACCTGTCTTACGCGCCCGCTATATTTTATCAACCAACAGTCTAAAAAAACCTGTTGAAGACGACCAGTAAACTTGTAAAGATTCCTGTTGCTTGATGCGTTGTCATAAATTATTGTGGGCACCTGACGCTGTGGACGACCTTTTACAATCCAC